>NW_017715895.1:0-15820 GCF_001865875.1 Lupinus angustifolius
AATTGAGCATTTCTTCACTAAATTCTCTCAAAAAACACTTGAAGGCAGAATTCTCTCATTTAGGAATTCTTTCTTAGCTTAGAGTTTTCATTTCCAAGTAAGTTTTGTAATTTTTAGTTTAGAATTCAAGAGGAGAAAAGGAGATGGCAAATGAGATGCAAAAATCAATTTTGTACTCTCATTTGGAACTCAAAAGCATCCAATCCTTGTTGAAAAATAGTAAAGTGTTAGCAATAAATTTATTTGTTGAAAAAACCTTTTAATATACAAAAGTGGTGAACTAACTTACTAACTTTTATTTATTGTTATTTACTTTCCGCATTTTATTTATTCTTTAATACCAACCTTCCTTAAGGAAGAAGGTTGGTTTGTTAACAAAATGAACCCAAAAGGGAGTAAATAAATAAAAGGTCACTAAATTTATTATTCTTTTGTTCATTATTTATTTATTTGTATCTAACAACTAACTATTCATCACTTTTATATATTAGAATACCATTAAACCGGTGTTGGAATTTATTACATAAAACTGAGATGGTATTCAAAGGTACTTAATAATTATGTAATAGGTGATTGCTTCGATACCATTATATCGACGTTAGAATTTATTCTAACAAAGCCGAGATGGGGCAAAGAATGAATGACTTATTCACATGATTATTAAGAAAGTAAGTTGTAACTGGAATATTCTTGAAACCATTATATCGGCGTTGGAATTTATTTCAACAAAGCCGAGATGGCGAACAAAGAATAAAACCGAGTTTTCTTACTTACAAAAGTAACATAACGAAAATGAGAGTATTAATATTTCAACAAATTGACACTGCTGTCAGGACGATTTGTTGAGAGGAGAAAACTCCCAACTAAAATAAAATAAACACCGAATAACTCTTTCAACAGGCATCCTTGAGTTGGAGCGACATCGCGGACAGTTATTCGCCGATAGTCAGGTTCTGCTCCTCTTGAACTCTCAAGGCATCAACAAATTTTTGTCCAGCTCATGCAGCTCGACAAAATGCTGCTCCTGAAGGTTGTCAAGGGACTCCTCCCCGCCCCGAGTGGCAAGCATCCCCTCGCCCTCGAAGCACTTCGCCACTGAAGCAGTCAGAAGTGCGGCTTTCCAGACTTTCCTCAGAAATTCAGCCATGAGCATATAATCCATAGTCACCACAACTCCTGGGTTGGGAAACCTAGTCTCAATCGCCTTCGGGATTCTATAGAGAAAGGAGTGTTTGGCGGGAGCTTTCCCTTTGCTAATACTAGGGCCCTTCCCCTAGAAGGCTCCTCGAACCGAGGAATGGCTGTCCCACCAGGCGTGACGTCGTTGTCGGTTAGGTCAACAGGCTGAACATCCACTAGAGCAGGAATGGTATTGCTTGGATGTTCTAAACGGATAGGCACAACATCTGTTGGCCTGGTAGATGGATCATCCTCCCGAGTAGACTTAGAGCGTGCAGGTAAGTCGAACCTTGTCTTCTTGGTGACCTCAACACTCTTCCTTTTCAAGGCAGCCTTCCTCATGAGACTTGATCGATCTGTTTGATCACTCATAGCAGCTACTGAAAAAAGAAAACAAAAACAAGTTAGAGCGTGTAACAACATCATAAAAAGGATAGGGCGCCTAAAGCTAGATACTCACCAACCTCCGCCTCAAAAGCCTAGTCACCTTGGACCAACTTATAACACGCTAAGACCCGACCAGCCTCAATCCAAGACAGGATCTCGTCCACCACCTCATGTTCCCGAATGTCTAACGGATTGTACGAGAAGCTGAAAGACTTAGTAGATTTCTGATGAATCTCGTGGTTCTAGGAAAACGGAAAACGGGGCAAACCATTGGGACCATACGCCCAAGTATGTCGGCTACCCCACGCCTCCACTAGGAAGAATCTATTCATCTAGTTCTTCATAAAACCTTCGAATGGTTGGAAGAGGACACAACCATTTCTGGACTAGAGCAACGTCCAACCTCGCAGATCTACATCATTTTCATCTTTGTTGGAACTATGGGTGACCCGAAACATCCAGAAGAAGAGACGGAGAGTGCATGGTCGTTCATGACCTCACAAAATATTTTGAAGGCATGAATGAAACCCCATGAGTTGGGGTGGAGTTGTGAAGGGGACACTTGAAGGTGTTGCAACACCTCGACATACCATCTGTTAAATGGTATCCTCACCCCGATCCACTAGTAGACGTACTCGTACATGTAAAAACTCCACCGGTTCTTGTTCTCCAAGAGGATATCCTGACAAACCCGCTCTTGTTCAGAAGGACCGTACCATAGGATATCGTTCACCGGCTGGGTGAGGAAGTCTATAGTTGGGCGTTTGTCTGGAGAGTAGAATGAGACAATGCCCAAGACTTCGCATTCCACCCACCAATAAGGAGACTTTGGACCCACCATCTCCTCTAGAATGGTAAATTGGTCAGCACGATGGGCAAAGTTCCTCCCCATGAGCGACCTATCACTAGAAGAAGTGTCAGATTCTGAGTTGGACATGTCATCCAAGACCGAACCCCACTTCTCCCGAAAAGCTACCTGATCTACCAAGACAAATTCATCCCCGTCCCTTTTCTTCCTTCGATCATGCAATAAGGCGGGCAATGAAAATTGCCATGGTCGTCTCCAAGCAGACCAACTATTACCCGAGGTAGAGGCGAAGCGAGTTCGCTTTCAGTGACAGGTGGCGGACGCAGTAAAGATGGCGGAGGTTTGGACAAAACCTCCACCTCATGAGAGCTAGACCCTCACCAGTCATAAAACAAAAGTAAATAAGCAAAAAAGGAAGAGAAATTACTAAGGAGTTAAGATTAAAATTCTGGATGAAAAGAAAATCACTTGTCCGGATTCAAAGGATGATGCAAGCTCGACAAGAAGATTTCACACACAGAAAGGGTAGAGAAGGGTGAAGGGGAAGATCCCCTATTTATTGGGGAGGTCCTGGACCCAAACCTTCCCGAAGCCCAACCCTAATGGAAGATCCCATATTTATTGGGCAGGAAATCTGAAATGAACAGACGAGTTGGTTGGACACCCAAGGCCTCCAAAAAGAACGTTGATAACCTTCCACGTGTTAAGCATGGGCAGATAACCATCATGACCTACCGCTACGCATAGAAGCTACCCGAGCCCACCAAATTGGATTGTCCTTTTCAGCCACCCTAATAGACTTGGGACAACTGTTCCATCCCGGATAAATCTGGATTGTTTCGAACTCCACCCAATTACATAACCAAACTGAGCATCCGTCATCCACCTACAAGGGGCGGGCCAAACTCACTGCAAGTGCCATAAATGCTTCTAACTAACCATTAAATGCCTCTGACTCACCATTAATGCACTCTAACCCACCATTAATGCACTGTTGACCCCCCCATTAAGGCGAGCTGACATTCCACCTATCATGTTGCCTACAAATCCCACTTGTCCCCAATAGACCGACAATTGCAGACCTGCAGGCTGATTAAGGACGACATGACATACTACCATTGTACCCACCATGTACTAACCAATAGCCAGACGCCACATCAGCCGCTCCAAACTCTATAAATAGAAGACCCCACACATGAAGTATAATTAATGCTCATTCCCTCATTTATTGCTTACATTCATTACTTTTGCTCTAACTTCTCTCTTATTTACTCTCATTCTCTCTCTAGAAACCACATACCTTGATCGTCGGAGAACCTTTTCAGGTACATCCGCGACAGGTCCAGACAACACTCCGACCAAGATTCCTGTTCACTTATACTCAATCAGGCACTCAATACCGACTATACTTGACCAACACAAAAGAATATATGTACTTATAACCATGAATCAATAGCGGTCTTATAATGTAGTTGAAACAATGGTTGGCACTCACATTAACTTTAGTTTTGATTAATTCAGTTTTCTAACTCTTCTACACCTTTCAATTGCACATTCAACATTACAGTTTGTTTAGAATAAACAAAGAACCAAATATTAAAAGATGATATAGGGGATATATATTAACATAAAAAAAAATTTAACGAGGTTTGATTAATTTGTACATACATCTCTGGAGTGTTGAACGAATATCACTATGTATCGGAGAATAAAAATTTGTGTTTTGTAACTATTGTTGCTCTTCTATATTAGGTTTACATTAAGTGTGACAAATGAATAGATTTGGATGGATTTGGATATTAATGGATAGATGGAAAGCCACTCATCAATCCATATAAATTCATTTAAATTATAATTTAAGTTATTCAATATGTTCATTTCCAAACTTATTGGATGAATTACAATCCATCCAAATCATCTATGACTCCATTTTTATAGATTTGGATAGATGAATATCCAATACATTTGATTTTTTATTGG
The DNA here is from genome assembly GCF_001865875.1 of Lupinus angustifolius. NCBI lineage: Eukaryota > Viridiplantae > Streptophyta > Magnoliopsida > Fabales > Fabaceae > Lupinus > Lupinus angustifolius. Next base: position 4,355 of record NW_017715895.1, read on the forward strand.
AACTAAAAATGATATTGAAGAAAATCATTATTATAAATGCTATTATCTCAATAAAATATTTCCTAAAAACGCTTTAAAAAAACACTTTTAAAATCATTTAAAAATATTCTACAAGCATGTGGTGTTTAAGGTTTTACATGTAAATTTTTTAACAAATACTTATAGAGTGTAATATATAGGCACTGTTAGTATAAAGATTTATATTAATAGTAAATGATGCAGTGACAACGTATAAAATTCAAGCACTATTAGTACGTACATTTTTTCTCATATTTATATATTATGTACTTAAGAATAACCTTTTAATATTAAGTACATACACATATCTTATAATTGATATCCATTTAATAAAATATTGAAAGTGATGGTGATAATCATGGATGAATTTAATTTTCTTAAATATTAAATGAAATTGAAAAGCAAAGAACTTCCTTTTTTTTTTAATTTTGTTTTTTGGATGGATTGGATATGTTGGATGAATTTAATTTTCTTAGATTTGGATAGATTGTCAATTGTGTATAATTTTGTCACATCTAGTTTACATAACACATAAATATATATACGTTTATCCAACTCCTTTATATTAGTCCAAACTCATAACTTATATTTATATTTTCTAGAGAAAATGTTCAGTCCATTGAAAATGAGTTATCACGCAACATTTTTCACTAATCTCCATCTTTTGTTGTTGGGTTGGGAGTTCTCCATAATCTAGCATCCGTAAATATTTAACAAGCTCGGGGAATGACTAAAATTCTCTATGATAATTGGTTCTATTAACATATCGGTTGCATTTTCTGAAATGTGAACCTTATATAATAATATATGTCCACAAGGCACAAACTCTCTAATATTGTGGGATTTCATATCAATATGTTTGATCCTAGTGTTAAAATTAGTTACCTTGTACAAGAAGACATCTCTTTTGCCATATTCATCATCTTCTCTTTTCTTCTTCTGGTTCCTTGTTTAGCTTTTGGGTTCTTCTTTTGTTTTTAGCCAATTCTGTTCTTTTTCTTTCTTTTATTAGTTTTTGGACTTTTGGCTTAACTAGAGCCCATTTCCCTTTTTTCGTTTTATTATTCCTTTTTTAGCTTTTAGTTAGAAGGTCGTTTTCAACAACCTTCCTTTTTTGATTTTCCTTGCCTTGTATAAATACTTCATTCTATTACTACTATCCTTTTGTTCACATGGCTAGTCACGATTCTACGATGGTATCAGAGCGTAATGTGCTCTGATCACCACTCTCCCTCTTGTTCTTTCTCCCGCTTCTTCTTCTTTTTCTTCTTCTTCTTTTTCTTCTTCTTGTTATTCTTGAAGAGAAATATGTCATTTTCTTTCTTTTTTCTATTTTTCATCTATGCCTCCTTACACCATCTATGGCTGATTACAATGCTTATCAATCCAACCCTTATTTTCTCCATTCTAGTGAAAATCCATCACTGGTTCTTGTTACTCCCTTTTTGAATGGGAACAACTACCATTCTTGGTCACGAGCATTCAAGCTTGCTTTATAATCCAAGAATAAACTACACTTCATTGATGGAAGTCTCAAATAGCCACCACAAGGAGAAGCCATGCTTGACCCGTGGACCAGATGCAACACCATGGTTCTCTCTTGGATTCAACATTATGTTGAATAATCCATTGTCAAGTCAATTCTTTGGATTAATTCTGCAACATATGTGTGGCAAGATCTGCAACGAAGATACTCTCGAAGTGACATATTTTGCATAGCCAACTGACAACGAGAATTCTACACTCTTAATCAAGGTAACCTAGACGTCTCTGACTATTTTACTCAACTGAAATCATTATGGCAAGAAATTGAAAATTTTAGACCTATTAGGAATTGTAAATTCCCAACTCCTTGTACTTGTGGTGTAACACCGTGATTTTATGTGTGCATTTTATTAATTATTTAATTGACAAGCGATTAATTTTAGAAATTAATCGGTATTGATTTAGGCTAAAGTTAAGTCTTGTATTGTGATTTCCTAATTTATAGTAAATTTTCATAATTTTCTAAGACTGAAAGTCTTCGGACCTCTTTTGGGCCCAAATTCACCATAAATTAGGCCCAAAAGGTGATTTTTGAGTTCCGTAACTCGGAAACGAATTCTGATTACGCGTTTGGCTTCGAAATTTTATTCTGAGTCAAAATAGACACCATGTATATCCATAACTCATATCTAGATACTTTTCACTCTGAAATCCAAGTTTCGACGTTCTAAACGTAACCCTAAATCAGGAGATTTTTAATCTTCGACCAAGTTTTAGCCGAAAAGAGTCGGGCATGGTTTTAACCACAATGTTTTATTGCATTGGTCACATCACCATCCATGAATCAAACTTGCTTGTTGAAAAAGCAAAAGTATAATCTTTTGCACAATTCCCAAAAATCACTCATTAACTCCTTACATCACCATGATTTTGGAAATCCATTTTAATTTTCCCCCCTAAAATCTGATTTCCTCTCTATACAGACAACCTTTGGCATTGAGGGAGAACATTTGCTCTCCTCACTTTCTCACTTTACATCTTAAGTATTTCAAAGAGATTTCAAGGTATTTATCTCCTTGTTTTCTCAATCTCTCCCATATACATCATTAGATGATTATCATTTTTTATGTTGTTCATGGGGCTGTTTTATTTTTAATATTTGGATCCAAGTATTTTGTTGTTGTTAAACCATGTAAAGCTTGGACTTTTCTACTTGTTTTTTGCTTGAAAAACCATAGCCTTGAACAAGTCTAGAATAGTTTATTTTTCTATTTAATGCTAGAAAATATAATGTTGTTAAACCATGAAAATATAATGTTAGGTGATTATTTGTATATCAAAGGAACCTTTAAGGAGTTTTTAAACCATATAAAGTTTGGATTTTTCCACTTGTTTTTGGCTTGAAAAACCATAGCCTTGGACAAGTTTAGAATAGTTTATTTTTCGGTTTTAATGCTAGAAAAATTAATGTTGGTGTTTGAATGTGTTTAAAAGTGATGATTCATACATCAAAAGAACATTTAATGTGTTAATGATAAGTTGAAAAACCAAAAAAATTTCCTTGTCATTTAGTCTAAAAATCGTGGCCTATATGTGTATAGGAAAATGTTATTTTCTATTTTTGAAATCCAAAATGTTTATGAGTTTAAGTGTATTTGAAAGTGTTAAAGTAGTGTTGTTAGTATGCTTAATGGATGTGTTATCAACACTAAAAAGTCATGTGATTACCTAGAATGAAATGTTGTTGGATGACACCCTTTGGGAACATTAGTGAAGTTATGAATCATATTAAGAAAAAGGATGAGTTTTTAAAGTGTTGTTTAAAAGTTTTATGTGTTGAGGGTTTAACTAGTAAATGTTATCCTTTGATTTCCAAGTTCAAGTAATGACTTGAGATAAAATATGACGTAGCAAAAGTCTTGACTTTATAAACTTAAAGTGTTATGAAGTCTTGGATGGTAAACGATTTAAAGTGTGGACGTTGTTAAGATAAGCTTACTTTAAAATGGTAAGTTTAACTTAAGAAATCTTGATTTAAAAATGTTAACTTTTGATATGTTGTTCTTGGTTATGTGATCAACACCATCAACCCTTGTGGTTACTAATAGAATAAAAAGTGTTGAGATGGCCATAGAGTTTTTTTTTAATCTACTTTAGTTAGCTTACTTTAAAGTGGTAAGTTTAACTTAAAAAATCTTAATTTAAAATGTTAATTTTTGATATGTTGTTCTTGGTTATGTGATCAACACTATCAACTATTGTGGTTACTAATAGAATGAGATATGTTAAGATGACCATAGAGTTTTATTTAATCCACTTGAGTTAGCTTACTTTAAAGTGGTAAGTTTAACTTAAGATATCTTGATTTAAAGTGTTGATTTTGATTAAGAAACTTACCTTAAAGTGGTGAATATGCCTTAAAAAGTCTTCATGAAAGTAATAAATTGTGTTAAAGTTAAAGGTACAAGCTTTGTTAAAGTCTTATTTTAAAAAATATTGTTTTCTTGAATAAGACTTTTGATGATAAAGGATGGTTCAAGAATATGTAATCTTTGACCGAATGGATGAAAGTGATTGTGTCCATGATAGGTTAAAGGATGTAATTTCCTTAGGGTTATCATCCAAAAAATTTATCTCACAAACTCGCTAATTTGTTTTTGTGATTACTTCTGAAGCTTCTGAAGCTGGACAACCTACTCGTTCACACGTAAAGGGAATCACTCACTTGACAACCTAAGGTGAGGGAGAATACATCATGACATTGTGGTGTCAAAATATGACATCCAGACCTCCTAAACTACCTTAAAAGTTTGGAGTTGTTTTGGGATTAAGAAACTATGTACTTAATCAATTGTCTATTTGTTTGGATTAAGTACGTGTGGTTTCTTAAGCCATATCGTTTAAGTTATGTCTATGTGTGGAGTAATATTGTGGTTATTCATGGATGAACATTACTTGAATAACTATAACTATGATAATTGATTAACGTTTAGGTATAATCGACTATCAGAACCCCTCACTTAGGCGAGAAGTTTCTAGAAAGTTGGGCGTGCTTTTGTCGCTTGAGCAACAACTCTCGCTTGGGTGAGAAGTCCCAATAATTTTTTACTTGTTTTCGTCACTTGGGCGAGAAGTCCCCAGTCATTTTTGCTTGCTTGTGTCGCTTGAGTGACAGCTCTCGCCTAGGCGAGAGGTCTCCAGGAAAATTGGATATTTTTTTATCGTTTGAGCACCATCTCTCACTTGGGAGAGATTCCAACGATAACCTTTTTACCAAGGTTTCATTTTTCTTCAAGTTCTAGTTTCCCAAACCCATTCTTCTTCAATAAAAACTACCAAACTCCTTCATTGAGGATATTGTACCTCAAGGATGTAAACTTTATAAGAAAGAACAATTATATTAGAATCTTGAGAGTTTATACAAGAAAATTCATTGTAACCAAAGTAATAAGTGCTAACAATTACATTGTTAAGGGTGAGGCCCGAAATGTTATGTTTTTCCCACGCAACGAGATCTTCTAACCGTAAGAGGCTTGGCCATTGGGCCGTCCAGGATGATTCAACAATGATTCGTAGTGAAGATGAGGTTTTCCTCTGTTGATGTTAAGATCGGGTCCCACTAGAAGCATTCCTGATGGGAGATGTCTTAGGATGGGTCGACCGTAATAAAAGAATGATTAAAACATTTAATCTACTAACCTCGGTTAGTGTGCATGTTCATTGTGAATAATGACGTAGTGGAGAGGAAAGTTACGGGAGACGAACGAGCCACGAGATGTTAAGAGGGTCGGTGATGTGTCAGTAAAGCCTTGAGGGTGAGCTTAGGTGAGACGAGTCCCCTGTATTCCTGGATGAGGTACTATGTTGGATCAGACAGTTCTCACAATGCAAACTAGATGATCTCTGAAAACCCCTCATTGCCATCAGGATCAATGAGATAAATGCCCAGAAAGTGTTTGATACGAAACCGTCCTGAATAACAGTTCCATTGGAACAGATCGATCATATATCCTTGCGAGGAATAAGTTTGTGCATTCAAATCAGCTTGTTATGGGACCTATACTCTCGGTTATTTCCGAATAGTTTATCAGAAGGATATTAGTGTAAGGATGGATGAACTAAACATAACATTCATATATTGAACTCATGGATATTGAGCCTCATAGTCTGAGTTACAAACATCATTTATCATTTGCATTTATGTATGTGATAACATAGTGTGTATATTATGTATATTATGTTTGAATGTGATATTATATATAATTCCACGTCGTCGATGAAAAATATTCCTTAGATGTCTGACTCCTTTTCTTTCTACTTGTTTTGGTACGCGTTCTCATCCAGATGGACCAACCGGCAAGGATTCAGAGCTATCGATTCTCGATGTCCCGAGAGGGGGTATGAATGATTGACAGGGACCGTAACACCTACACAGGCCCTTGTGCCTTGGAGCTGGAGATGGTGTGTGACGACACCATGATGCGCTTCCCATCTCATCATGCATACATAGAAATTTCTTTCACTCTTCCAGAATAGAGGTCAGTACCTACTGCATCAACCACCTAGTCTGCGACTCCTTGTGGACGAGCTGATGCAGGACCGTCAATGAGGCGAAGGAGTTGGAACAATATCATTTGTTCCCCATCGTCAAGGAGAGCCGCTCGGCGAACCATGCTAGATCCACAGGCGGATGCTGGAACATGGATTAGGTCACGGGGTTCAACCTATGACACTATGGAGGAGATGGAAGCTGAGGAGGAGGATTGTGTGGAGTTAGTCTGCATGGAGGGCTCTATCAAGGTGGTAGATCTCTTTTTGGACTCCAAGATGGAGGAGGACCCGAGTGAAGGTTCTAGTGCCCCCATTAGCACTAGAGCTAGCCGTTATGAGTCATTTCCTTTTCCATTTTGCTTTTTGGGGTTAGGGTATCTGTGTAGGGTACTTGTTGTAGTGCTAAATATCTCAACCTATTTTGTATAGTTCTAGTTTAGGCGATGATTAGATTACGCATTGTATTTTGTAAACACATTGCATTGGACCAAGCAACACCTTGTTGTGTGTGTTGTAGGGTCAAGTCTTTTATAATGAAAAGGATTTAGGAAAATGTTGTACCATTTTAATTACCGTTATGTATCAGTTATTTACCTTCCACAATTTATAAAAATGTGACGTTTTGAGAAGGGGATGTACTTAAGGGGAAAAAATTGTGATTTATATAAATTACATATTACAAAAAAAATTTATCCATTTTTCTAAGAGATTAATTACATATTTCATGAAGTGTTTTTCAGGGCGTTACATGTGGAGTAATAGATTATGTCAAAAACTATAGGGAGTAATACTATGTTATTAAGTTTCTCACAGGCCTTAATGAACAATATTCCCATTTAAAATCCCAAGTCATGTTACTTGATCCTTTCCCGGATATCAACAAGTCTTTTTCCTTGCTTATTCAACAAAAAGACCAATTAAACAATCCTAACCCTCCACCTGAATCAGAAGGACATATCCTTTCTGCTAATTCCAAACCAGATTATCCCCCTAGAACTAATCAATCTTTTAGAGCCACAGGCACTAATTCCTATAGAGGGAGAGGTGGTAGATCAAACACCATAAGAAACCAAACCAATAGGTTCTTCACTTACTATGAAAGGATACTAATACAATAAGAATCCAAGAAGCATCAATCACACTTCCATTTTAACCTAGACAAGCAACAAGAGCCAAATGAAGATTCAAAATTCCAGAACAAAATGCCAGGATTTGATCAACTATTTACCCAAGAACAAGTCCAAGATATCTTGAAGATGCTCCAACAATCTAAAGCAGATGACCATCACACAACACGTTCTGTCATTTACACCACTGCTCATGCTACCTCATGCAACACCTTCTCATAGTGGCTCCTAGACACTAGAGCCACTAATCATATCACTTGTTATATGTAAAGTTGTACAAGTTATAGATGCACTCTACCAAATGGTAACAAAATCTCTACTTCCATATCTAGGACTATACACTTTACTAGATCCCTTGTTCTCCATAATGTTTTGTTTATCCCTCAATTTCATGTGAATTTAATATATGTTAATAAGCTAACTCATGCCCTTAATTGTCATATGATCTTTACTAAAAATGTAAGCTTTATTTTACAGAATCATACAAAGAGGATGATTGATTCAACTAGGCTGCAATAAAGATTGTTCTCCATCAGTTCATCATACCCTCAAAGTCCAAATTCGCTTACCTTTTATAACTCATCAAATAAATCTGTTGTAACTCCAAAAACTTATAGCATCTTAGATTAGGACATATACATGATTCTATTTTAACAATTTTAAGCAAGCAATTTCCTTTTATTCATAATAAAGTCCATTTCTCTAAACCTTGTGACATTCGCCATTTAGCTACACACAAAAATTGCCCTTTTCTGTCAGTAAAACAAACAATAAAGAGGCATTTCAATTACTTCATGTGGACATATAGGGTCCTTATGCTACCCCCTCTATTTGTGGTCACAAATTATTCTTAATTTTAATTGATGACTATACTAGATTTATTTGGACTATTATGATTAAAAGCAAAGCTCGGACAAGAGAACATCTCATACATTTTATATCCTTCATAGAAACACAATTTAATGCCAAATTGTTATTTCTAAGAAGTGATAATGGTGTTGGGTTCTTGATGAATAATTTCCTCAAGTCAAAAGGAATCATTCATCAAAGATCTTGTGTTGAAACACCTCAACAAAATGGGATTATTGGAAAAAAGCATCAACACATTCTAGATGTGGCTAGAGCTATCTTCTTCTATCCCATTTACCCCTAAACTTTGGCCCTTTTGCCATCCAACATATTGTCCATCTCATTAACATAACTCCTACCACCTTACTTCATAATAAATGTCCTTATTATCTTCTATACAAAACTCAACCACCCCTTGATAATCTCAAAGTGTTTGGATGTCTACCCTTTGCCATAACTCTTACTTCCCATAGGACAAAATTCCAACCAAGATCAAGAAAACTATTTCTTTATGATATAAAGAAGGTACAATATGTTACATACTATATGATCTAAATTCTCATACTGTTTTTTTTATCTAGACATGTCCTCTTCTATGGGTATTATTTTCCATTCACAAATATTAAATCTGATGCCTCACCATCAATATGCAGAATTGCCCCTAGTGCTACCAATTCCAATCATATTGAATTTCCCCCTCTATCCACCCATGACCATATTTACCCTACCATAACACATACGCTCCTACATTCTTCAACTGTTCTGAGACACTCCACTAGGACTAGGAAGACACCAACTTACTTAAAAGGTTATCATTGCCAACTTGTTGTTTCTAAGTCTAGCTCTGACCAATCCACCTCAGGTATTCTCTATCCATTTTCATCTGACTTAAACTATTCTAACTTCTCTACTGCCTATAGAATTTTTTTGTGTGCAATATCCACCATAACAAAGCCCTCATCTTATAAACAAGCATGCAAAATACCATGTTGGCAAGAAGATATGCAACAAGAACTTCATTCTCTCAATCTTAACAACACTTGGACTCTCCTCCCTCTACCAAATGACAAGACAACAATTGGATGCAAATGATTCTTTAAAGTTAAAAATCATGTTGATGGAAGCTTGGAACAATACAAGGCCAAACTTGTTACAAAAGGCTACAACCAACTTGAAGGAGTTGACTATTTTGAAACCTTTTCCTCAGTTATAAAAATCACAATTGTCAGACTTATACTAGCTCTTGCTGCTGCAAAATCTTGGTTTCTGGAAGGATTGGACATCATCAATGCATTCTTGCATGGAGACATAAATGAGGAAGTCTATATGACACCCCTCGTGGATTGCTACCTCCCAACAATACACTAGTTTGCAAACTCAATAAACCCGTCTATGCGTTGAAACAGGCAAGTCGTGAATGGTATACAACTCTTTCAACAAAACTAATTTCTCTAGGATACACACTGTAACACCGCGAATTTTACGATTTTGAATTATAAGATTTTATTAATATTGTTATTAATTATATTTTCGAAAATGAATTTCTGGGAATTTTCCGTAAAGAATTAGACAAAACTCTAGTTGAGTTTTAGTCTTGTAATTCTATTTCCAATTTAGTGGTAAATTTTCATGATTTTCAGAGACAGTCGGTTTCGGACCGCTGTCGGGGCCGAATCTCACCCGGTACGGCTCAAAAGGTAGTTTTTGAGTTCCGTAACTCGGAATTGAATTCTGATTGCACCGTTGGTTTCATAATTTCATTTCGAGTCAATATAGACCCTGATTACACCCATACCTATTTTCTAAATATTTTTCACTCGGAATGCCGAAATCCGAAATTCTAATCAGATATTAAAATCGGGCGATTTATAATACCCAATCGATTATTGGCCGATAATACTCGGGCATGTTTATCGTACGTGTCCGCGAAGTGGTCATTTCGCGTTGGGATGTGAAATTTGCTTTTCCATAAAGCAAACCTCACATCGCTTTCTCAAATATCTCATGAGATCATCGTTAGCCACCCTAGGAGATTTTGGATGATTTCCTAGAGGGAAATCTGATTTCCCTTCTCTAACTCATTTTCAACCGTTGAAATATTCTAAAATGCTTTCTAACTCATTTTCTCCTGAAAACCGAAAATGGTGATGTTCTTGAACTTATGAAAATATTTTGTTGAAACCATAAACAACTTGTGTTCATGGAGTTGTTATAATGTTTTATTACATGTATTTGGTTGTTTTAGCTAAAGGGGATGATGATGAAATTAAAGGAACCTTTAGGAACTGTTTTGGAAAAATAAGAATGTATGTATTTCTATTTGTTTTTAGCCTTAAACCATGGCTTGGAACAAGTTGGAAAAATTTTGTTAAAAAGGATGTTAAGGTTTATGAGTACATGAATGCCTCATAAAACTCTTAAAGGATACTTTGAATAACTTACTTTAAAATGGTAAGATTATCAAAGAACGTCTTAAATCGGAATACGTAGTTTTACTAAAAACCGTACCTTTAAAAGGGATGGAAATCGTGAACGAACTTTCAATGAAAAAGGATGGTCAAGAACATGTGATGTTGGACCGGATGGATGAAAGGGATGTACGATCACGATGGGGAAAAAGAGAAATAATTTTAAGTATTTTAGTAATGATCTTAGAAATATCGAAAACTAACGGATTGTTATTTTGGTAGTTACGAAGATTTCGGTGTTCAAACCTTGAAACCAAACCACCCTTAGTTGACGAGTTAAAGCACGCTTCATTAAGGTGAGAGAGAACACATCGTGACATAATGGTGTCCGAATATGACATCTGGATCTCCTAAACCATCTCAAAGGTTTTGGGGTTAACTTGGATTTTAAGAAACCCAAGATTTTTTATGTTTGAATGCTTTTGAATATATATGATTGTTGATGAAATGTGTTGAATATTGTATATGAGTGTTGTGGGGAACTTTTCTGAGTGTAGGTGTTTGAAAAGCCATGTGAAAATACGTTTGATTAACCGAAAAAGGCAAAAAAATTGGTATTCTGTCCAAGTCCTTGTCGCTTGGGCAAGGACTGGGCAAGGGGAAGTTTTGGTTCTGGAACTCCCTCGCCTGGGCGACAGAATCTCGCTTGGGCGAGCAAGCCTCGCCTGGGCGAGGAAGGGCCTCGCTTGGGCGAGAACGCCCAGGATTTTAATGTGTCCCTGGAACTCTCTCGCTTGGGCGAAAGAGGTCTCGCTTGAGCGAGAGAGGTCTCGCTTGAGTGAGAAGAGGCCTCGCTTGGGTGATAGTACCTTCGCCTGGGCGAGGAAGGCTTAAGTTTATTTGATATTTAAAGATGAATTGTCGCTTGGGCGACTAGTCCCTGCTTTGGTGAGGGACAGTGTGGAAAGATTGAAATAAGATGATGTTGTGAACAATGCGATGAACCCGGGTAGGGTGTGTCGTGATAT
>NW_017715896.1:0-385 GCF_001865875.1 Lupinus angustifolius
AAGCATTGTTTATGTTTATGCCTTGTTGGGCAAGTATCCGACTTGAGGTCGTGAACTAGGGGGTACCCTAGTAAGGATACATGATATCACGGAACAACGATCGACCGACCGTAAGAGGCCTGGTCATGAAACCGTCCAGGATTATTCAATGATGAGTTGTAGTGAATTAGATGTTACCTTGAGCATGTATGGTTGACGTACTATCGGGTCCCACAAGAAGCATTCCTTGTCGGGAGATGGCTTAAGGATGAGCCGATCATGTGTTTGATTAATACACTTGCATTTGACTCTGACTAGGAATGCATTGCATTGTGACCATGAAGTAGTGGAGAGGAAATGACGGGACGACTTAGAGCACCGTGATGTAAGTAGGGACGGCACTGAT
>NW_017715897.1:0-33570 GCF_001865875.1 Lupinus angustifolius
TACGGGACCTGTACTCTCGATTATTTCCGATTAGGATGTTGGATGGATATTGGTGTAAGGTGGATAATCATGACATATCATGCATACATTACCATTGTGGAAGTGAATTCCCACCTGTGAGTTACAAGCATCGTATATTCCTACGTTTATGCATGTGATGTGGTTATGAGTAGCATGATGATTATATTACTTGATATATTGGTAAGGTTAGAATAAATGGTAAGTTATGTATTACTTCATAATGTCAATGATAAATGATGAACTATATGTTAAAATATATTTTATGTTTGAGTGTGATATTCTGAGTAAGTCCACGCCGTCAATGAATTTATGTTCATTAGATGTCTTACTCTCTCTGTTGTATTGTTCTTGTTTTGTATATATTTGCTATGCAGATGGCCAACAACAGCACTCACATTCGAGGTTATCACTTCACGATGTCCCCGAGGGGACAATGGGATAGTGACGGACACAAATATACATACACAGGTCCCTGCGGTCTGTCGTTGCACATGGTGTGCAACGAGTCATCGATGATGATCCCTCAACCCGACACCTACTTTGATACTTCTTTCACCTTGCCGCCAAGGGGGCTGAGCGTTGGACTTCGGTACCCGCCAGTCAGGACTGACGGCGCTGTTCTCTCCCATGGTCATAGGACATGGACAGATTGTTTGGGTGCTCCGTCATCCAGTAGAGCCAAGAGGAGCCGAGTTCTTGGAGGAGGTCCCTACAAGAGGGCTCTGGCATTGAGAATGTCATCCCCTCCGAATTATGCCGCGGGGTTATGGCATAATGAAGTGGAGGAAGAGGAAGAGGAGGACGAGGTCGTTGAGCTCGTAAATGTAGAGAGTTTGGTGGAGGTGATCGGCCTCGTGTCTGACTCTGAAGAGGAGGAGGACCCTAGTGAGGGGTCCAGTATTCCGGGAATCTTTTGAGTCAGCTTGTGGATTAGTCGATGTCCCCCTTTTGTTTTTGGTGGGGGCTGTGTTTCTTTTTTATTTTTGTATATGTTAGTGGCGATGTAGTTTCCGCCTTTGTTGACCTAGTCTGTATGAACTAATTATAACTTAACCGATTATATGCATTGTATTATTCAGGAAATTGTGAATCAGGTTAAGTTATCATTCGATAATGATAAGTTGATTTTCTGCATTCGAGTTACTTAAAGTGATGTCCCAGAAAAGGAAGATTTGAAAAGGAAACAATTTTATATAATTCATTTCAAAAAAAATTTACCCATTTTTCCGCAACGTTTTTTAGAAGTATTTTTCGGGGCATTACACACACTCCCAAGCTGATCAAGCCTTATTCACAAAATCAACAAACAACAACTTCACAATAATCTTGGTCTATGTAGATAATCTAGTCCTCAGTGGGAACAATATAGAATAAATCAATCAAGTCAAGCATATCTTAGACACTAGTTACAAGATTAAAGATCCAGGAACATTGAGATATTTTTGCAAGATTAGCAAATAGAATTCACCTTAATCAGAGAAAGTATACTATCTCTCTCTATTAGAAGAATCAGGCACTCTTGCATCTAAGCATGCCAGAAACCCCTTTTAGCCATCCATCAAGTTACAAGCTCATGAAGGTACACCAATACTAGATCCTTCTTCATATAGAAGGCTAGTTGGAAAACTGATTTACCTTACAATATCAAGACCTGATATCTCTTATGTCATATAAAAATTAAGCCTTTTCATGAACAACCCTTTAGACACTCACTACAAAGCAGCCTTGAGAGTCCTTCATTACCTCAAACACTCTCCTTCTCAATGCATGTTTTTCTCTACTGCTACCTCCCTAAAACTATCTGCCTTTTCAGAATCAGATTAGGCAAGTTTCTTGGACACATGTAAGTCTATTACAGGATTCTGCATACTCCTTGGTTCATCAATAATTTCTTGGAAAACCAAGAAATAAAACACTATCAGTAGGTCTTCCTTAGAAGCTGAATATAGAGCTCTAGGAAGTTTAGCTTGTGAACTACAATGGCTTAGTTACCTTCTGGATGATCTCAAGTTTCCTATTTTGAAATCAATCTTTGTTTATTGTGACCATCAATCCGCAATTTACTTAGCCCACAATCCGGTTTTCCATGAGTGCACAAAGAAATTGACTACCATGTCATCAGAGAGAAGATTCAAAATTGTCTCATTCATCTCCTTCCTATTCGTTCATCAGACCAACTTGAAGATACTTTTGCCAAACCGTTGCCATCTAAACTTTTTCAGATTTTCATCTCCAAGCTAGGATTCTCTGATTTAAACCATCCACCTTGAGGGGGCTGTTAAAATTAGTTACCTTGTACATGAAGAAATCTCTTTTTCCATATTCATCATCTTAGCTTTTGGGTTCTTCTTTTGTTTTTAGCCCATTCTTTTCTAGGGGTGGCAAAATTATCCATAATCCAAAATCCATCCAAATTAAATCCATCCAAATTAAATCCATCCAAATCCATCCGTTAGAACTAATGGATTTAAATTGATATAATCCAATGGATGATGTTGATAATGGATGGATTCAAATCCATCCATTATATCCAATGGATATCCATGGTTATATCCATTTGGATGGATAACCAATCCATCCAAAAAAATAAAAATAAAAACAATTTTTTTCCAATTAATTCAACATTAATATAAAAAATCTCTCACCTTTCTAAGCATAATCTCACACACATTATAAAAGTTGAAAATTGCAATTGTGATTTTAAAAAGTGCTTATCAAAAAAGTATAAACGATTACGGCCTTAGTGCTTTACCCCAACATCTTAATGCAAAGTATAAATATATCATTTTGGTTATTGACTAATGTGATAATATAATAACAAAATTAAATATTTCAGGATGATGAACTGTTACATACAACTTATGGAAGTCCCAATTATTAGTGGTGTAAATAGTTTTGGTTTAAACCGTAAAACTGATGAAACCGAACCGAACCATAAAATGCGGTTCGGTTCAGTTTCGTGGTTCGGTTTAGTTTTTTTATTTTGAACCATTTAAGTTCGGTTTGGTTCTCGGTTTTGTAAATTTTGGAACCGTTAGAACCGAACCGACCCGCATATTAAAAAATAATTTTATTTTATATTTGGATGATTAAGCTTTAAAGTTAGGAGATAAAATATGAATAAGAATTTAGGATTATTAATAAAATAGTCTATAAATAATAGGCAAATAGAAAGAAAAAAAATTAGTAAACAAACCTAAATATCTATTATCTCTATTATTCATTGAGAAAATAGAAAGAAAACTAAAAAAAAACTAGTTTACATTTTGTCACTATTAGAGATGAAATTAATCAAATAAAGAAATTAAAAAACTAAAAGAAAATAAAGAAAGAACTTGATGATATTACTAATGATGTGGAATATTAGGTGTTACTGTTGGACTAAAATATTGGTACCAAGTTTGTCATTCTTAAATTTTGTTGAACATTTTAGAAGATTTTGTGGACTAAAATTTCAAGTTTGTAGTGCGTTGAGATGTTGAATTATTATTGTTTTACTAGAAAGAGTATTAAATATTTTATTATTGACGTGTTTAGTATTCATTTAGTTGACTTTATACTTTGCAAATTATGTTCAACTATTTCTTAAATGATTTTCTTTAAATAAGTTGAAAAAATGCAGAACCGAACCACTAATGAACGGTTCGATTCCTAAATAAAATTTGCGGTTAATCGAACCGAACCATATCTTTGTGTTCGCTTCGGTCATTAAATTGTGTCAAAAACCGAACTGGACTTTTACACCCATACCAATTATGTTGCACCGGAGATTTTTGCTACTAAGAGTGCTTATAAAAAAAATTCAAAAAAACACTTTTTAAAAGTGTTTGTTAAGAAAAATATTTTTTAAAATTGATATTTAAAAATGCTTTATTAAATAATATTATTTAAAAGAATTTTTTTCTTTAAATTGCTTTATTAAAATGTTTTGTTCAAATTAAAAAAAAAAGTGGGTTGGATATCCATCCATCCAATCCATTAAAATTTATACATGGATAGAATGGATGGATTGAAATCCATTGGATATGGATGGATTGGATAATTTAAAAATGTGATGTAATGGATTTATTTGGATTGATGGATAGTTTTATATCCATCCATTGAGATCCAAATCCAAACCCATCCAAACTCATCCAATTGCCACCCCTATTCTTTTCTTTCTCTTTCTTTTATTAGTTTTTGGGCTTCTGGCTTAACTAGATCACATTTCCCTTTTTCTGTTTTATTATTCCGTTTTTAGCTTTCAGTTAGAAGGTCGTTTTCAACAACATTCATTTTTTGTTTTTCCTTGCCTTGTATAAATACTTCCTTCTATTACTAAGAAGGTATAGAAAATTTTTATTCTCCCTGATTCCTTCTCTCATGGCTAGTTACGATTCTAAGACCTGGCATGATCCACCTGATTGTTTGTTAAGAAGATAGTACTCTAGTGATTGTCATGGAACAGAACTTCACCTTCCTTAATGCATAATTTATTTACCAATTCCACAAGTCATAAGACTTCCTTACACACTTTACCAGTTGTCAAATACTCTACTTCAATTGTGGATATAGCAAAAGAAGATGTTGGACTGTCTCTGTTTCAGGGTAGGTAGTTCAATTGGCTGCTACTCTAAATAGAGACCAATTCTTGAGCAGTTTGCCATATGAAATGAGCAAGAAGATGAGTGTGAAGAAAGCTCGTGAGTATGTTCAGGGAGCTCTTTCTAGATTAATTAGAGCTAGCAAATAACTCATCAAATTAGGGGAAGATGAGTCTAATATTGTGGATATTAGGTCACGCCTCACAACTACATCTTCAACTCACAATTAATAGAATGGAGTAAAAGGGTAGCCTGGTTATCTTTGTGTCTACTTATTATAGGTCATTTGATTATTTTTGTTAGATGTTAGGTTTGTGAAAATGGAATGTCTATTGAAGGTTGTTATTTGCTAGTATGATGTGGTCATAAAAATTGAGAAGAGAGTGATAACTTGGCTAGTGAGTATTTTGGAAGAAGACTACTCCAATGTTTTCTAAAGTATACAAACCATAACATGAATGAAGCGCCTTATATTTATTTTGAATTGCAATCTGATATGAATTTTTTTGGATAGAACTGCATTGAGTTGAGTTAGATATAAAAGTTAATTACAGTGGAATAACATAAGGATTCTGGAATATTTAGTGATATTCATACCTCACCACTAACTAAAAAATTGTTTTTGAAAAGATGTCAGGATCTTCTAAGTGGGAAATTTAACTATCTTAAAGGCTATGGGTAGTACATTACTTTATTAATTCTTATTTGAGTGTATTGTCTATGCACTAGCAATATAAAGATTTATACATAATTAATATATCATCTGTCATTTATTTGAATTACTTTTATTTAAACGTTAATAGTAATTATAAATAAATAGTGAATAATATAATAACAATATAAAAATCTCTTACTATTGCATCATTTTGTCTTCTTATTTTCTTTTGAGCTTTACCTTATATATTCGGTCACTGCATTATCGACGGACTCTATTGTTGACAGAAGGCTAAACCGCATGCGCTGGTCGTATTTAATTGACAAGATTACCTATCTCGGATGATGTCCTCACTCCCATTCATAAGTTAATCAAAGTGGTACTTTTTACTTTTAAAAATTTTATTTTATTTACATGTCAATATGTAATTGGCTTATGACAAAGAAAGAGACATTGTTGGGACAGGTGATCATCATCTGTATTTAATTGCAAACACTAATCAAAATGAAATTGTGATAAAAACATGCAACATGTTTGAGTTAGAAAAGCTTATCTTGCTTGAAAATGAGGCAATGCATCTAAGGTCAAGAATATAGAACATACTTTTTAATTACAAAAAATTCTACATAAATAGAAGGGAAATAGTAACATATTTGCGGTATAATCAATCCAGAAGGTAGTTCTCTAAAAATATGAAGGTCGCAAGTATTTTGTGGGTAGAGTATTCCACCGGCTCTGCAACATGCAGATTTCCACTAAAGAATGATATGAGATCATATAATTGGAACTCCTGTCACAGAACATTGAAATGCAGGTTGTTAGACACTTATCCAAATGGGTATCTATAAAGAACAGCAAAGAAGGCAATGAGCAATAAATAAATACATTCTGTTTATAGTTTAAAAAACATCAACCAAATTTTAATCTTCTTAGGTATGAACAACTAATAAACAGTGTCATAAATATCTATCATAAATTATATCATTGACAAAACATAAGTTTTTCTTAATCGATTCACTTATGGTTTGTCTTGACATTCTTCTTTCTCCGGGAATTGGACTAATCTTCATTTGATTTACTTTCCTTATCCAAGCTTCTTCCAATCTTTTCCACACATGTCCAAATCACCTAAGGCATAATTGTACCATCTTTTCTAATATACGAGTTATTTCAAATTTCTTTCTAATCATATCTTGTTTATAGTATCCACTCATTTAACACAACATTCTAATATTTACTATATGGAGTTTGTTCTCTTATTGGCATTTCACCCTCTAAGATACATTCATTTTCTCATATAACATTGCAAGTCTTACAGTCGTTTGGTAATACTTTTCCTTAAGCTTAAGAGGTACCTAGTTTTTTAAATTGCACTTACCGCAGTTAATGAGATTGTTGTCATTGTGGTGTAACTTTTTTGTAATCAAAAAAATATTTTTGAATTTAATGGGATCTGATGCTACTCAAATGTTGTCCAATGTGGTTTCGTTGCAGCACAACACGACATCATCATTGTGATTAGATATCACACCATATTTTGGTGTGATGAGGTTGCAACGGTCACCGCAACTATAATATTGTGACCACATCAAGTAATGCAGTCTCAATTTAAATCAATGGAGATACCTTTTTATCGCATATGACACTAGAAGATCATATGCTTCTCTAGACACATTATCATACGCCTTTTCCAAATCACTGAAGATCATGGGCAAGTGTCTTTTGTTCCTTCAGCATCTCTCCATCAAACATTGTAGGAAGTATATAGCCTCCACGGTCACCATCTCCAGTATAAAACCAAATTGATTTTTAGTGATATGTTTCTTTTGTCTCAACCTTCGCTCACTTATTTTCTCTCATAGCTTTATAGTATGGTTCATGAGCATAATCCCATTAGTTTGCACAATTTTATATGTCGTCGTTGTTCTTATAAATAGTTACTAAAATGTTTCTCCTCCACTCGTTTGACATCCTCTTAAACCTCATAATTTCATTAAACAACTTTATGAGCCAACTACTACCCTACTCTCCTAGAACCTTTCAAGTCTCAATAGATATATTATCTCGTGTAACCGTTTTGTTATTTTCTATCATTTTCAAAGTCTCTTTCACACCTCTGAAATCATAGTTTCATAATAGAAAATAAGAACCAACAAGACGTTGGTCTAGTGGTGTAAGGTTCCGCTGGATTCCTATGATGACCAAAAGATCAGGGGTTCGATTCCTGGGAGATACACTTGTTGGGAAGGGCAGCCGCAAACCCCAAAAGGGATTAGTTCCTTACAAAAAGGTAAAAGGATACCCTTAATAATACCCAAAAAGAATAGAAAATGAGAACATATTGAGATCAAGTAATGCAACTTGAAGTGTTAAAGTATCAAGAAGCATTATTACCATTTAATGTATCTGGACTCAAGATTTGGCACTACTCTCCAAATTGAAGTACTCCACCCAAACTTCAAGTCGAAAAAGGACTTTGCCATGTTATATTGGTGATAAGAACACGTAGTTGATCAATGAGTATCTTAAGGTGCAAGTTCTTGTTGGCAACCTCCTGTTTTTATCAAAGTTTAACACAACACAAGTATAATATTAAAAGACACTATATAGGCTCTCAAGTAAAAAAGAGAATGGCTCACGACACAAGGATCCCACCTAGTGGGACCTGAAAAGGATAAATATATACAACCTTATCCCAACAGTAGAGAAGCTATTTCCACATAGTACTAAGCAATAACTTACGCTGTGCCAAGCTCACCCTCTTCAACAACTTCAGTCTAGAGCAAAAAAAATTGACAAACTATATTGTTTCAGCAGTAGATTAATCTAAAACCCTTAAGACATTTTAGTTTCATTTCGTAGTAGCCAACAAAACATGATTGAAAAATAAGTGTTTTCTAAATCCCCATCAACTAGAATCTGTGCCTATAGTGAAAATTTCACTGTTCAGGCTTTGTAAAGAACATGATCAGGGATGACTAAAGTGTATACAATTATTAAAACCTTATTACAACCTACCTTTATCAGAGAAGAGGCTCGTTCTTCCAACTTGGCAATTTCTGCTTCATCTGCAGGGTCAGCATTTGAGCCAGTTACAAATGCCTTCGCTTAAAATATTAACTGGATTAGTTTCACAGAGAAAGAAAAGTTCCCCGAGATCAAAGAACAGTAGAAAAGCTCACAATTAGATGCACTCAATAAATATTTAAGCAAAACAGTAACACACAAAAACGTGTTGGCTACTTAAACAAATGGAAGGAACAACACGAGCTGTGGAACTCATGTGAATGTCAGGCTAGGTCCCTTGGTACCTGTCAAGGATATCTTCAATTTCAATCTGCACATTTAGCTTGTTGACTTGAAAGACCTTAAGCGATGCACTCCATGATGAAAAAATTCTTGCACACTACATTAAAGGATGGTCTTGATGCATGATAGTATAGTGCTAGAGAGAGAAATTAGGAATCTGTACGCATTTTACAAAAAGTTTGATATGTGTAAAGAATTGGGACTTATCCATACGATTCTCAAGCTTGTTTGAGCTCATGGCTGGGATAGTGGAATTGCCAGGGTTAAATGTTTAGTGAAGCAAAATAAACAATTCATGCTATACAGTATACACATAAACTCTAAAAATAGAAAACATACACAACATTGAAGAGGCAAGCTCAAAATCAATAACAACTCAAATCCAATACAAGTTAAATAGTTTAAGCCTCTCCGAGGTTTAAAAGTAAGTACTAAATAGCTCAAAATCAATGAGATAACTCAACTCCAATATAAAAACTTGCATAAGAAAAGAGGATTTCGCTGGAAATATTTCAATGATGCCGGAAACAGAGCCAACTCGCTGGAAGGAGAACAAAACAGTTCGAAAATCACCAGAAAATCAAAGAAAATGGCGAGAGCACTGTTTTGGAAGGATGGCATGAAAGCTGCTCATCCAAGAGCCTTTAGTTAGAATTATGGTTAGGGGTGGGTGCAAAAAGATGATTGAGTCCAAAAAAGAAGAAAGCAGTTTAAAAATGAGGGTAAACTGGGGTTTCACCTTGTTATCCCTATCTTGGTGGGGTCATGCCGGGAAACATAGCGGCCGCATTAACCAGCCAGAATCGCATTCCAGCAATGCCCTAAACTAAGATACAATCCCACTGGGAATGACTACCTAGTTTGATACCACATTTCATCAAGAAATCAAGGATACCATACAAGGCACCGATATTATACAAC
This sequence comes from Lupinus angustifolius, assembly GCF_001865875.1. NCBI lineage: Eukaryota > Viridiplantae > Streptophyta > Magnoliopsida > Fabales > Fabaceae > Lupinus > Lupinus angustifolius. The sequence continues at coordinate 9,490 of NW_017715897.1, forward strand.
ACAGAAATACAGCACATTTTAAAAGAAGGGATACCACTGTGCTAAAATCAGTATTCTAGTTGTGTTTGGAATTGCTGTCACGGTTACATTAATTATGATTGTGGTGGTCATTATAAAGGAGGTTGTAACTGTTTAATATGAATGTTTTTATAATTAAAAAATATTTTTTGAATTTAATGTTGTTAGATGCGGTCATGTTGCAGCTCGAATCATGATTCAGTCACATCATTTTGATTTGGTATGATTACATTGCAATTTGAAACAATGTGTGACATATATAAAATAATTATAAATTAACATAAAAGAACAAATATTACATTAAAAAAAAGAAACAATGTATGAACCACGTATAAGTTTTATATATTATTACTGTATCATCTAATAAGTTTTATACATTATTACTGTATCATCTAATATGTTGATATAGTAGTATAAAACCATCTTAGATCCTAGGATAATTAAAAGATCAAGACTTCGATCTTTGTGAGAGATACTCATTGTGAGGGACAATCACACAATCCGAAATAAATTAATTCTTTACCTACAAAGTGTGAAGAAATAGTTTTAATAGTACCCAAAAAAAACTAGGAATTGGGAGAATCAATCACTACTAATTGCTAGTAGTCTAGTGTGGGAATATCTAAGAGTCTGTTTTAAATGGGAAGGCAGGAGAAGTGAAAGCGCTAGAGTAATGTAACATATATATTTTTTCTTTTTCTTTTCCTTCTAAAGTCTAACTTGCAAATAGACTTTAGTAAAACCAAAATTAAATATATAAATACATTTTGCTCATTTCCGTTATTACCACTTGGCAAATTCACTCATATGGTGCACCTTGACCAAAAAACTATGATTTTGGTGCACCTTTTAGAAACACTACAAAATTAGTGTAATTTTTCTAAAATCAGCAATGGAATTGTCGATTTGTGTATTTTTTTTTCTTTCACTCCCCCTAAAATCGATACTAGGAGAGAGTTTTATTAAAAGTAATTTTTTTTTACAATCTCCCCCCTAAATCGTCAATGGAGGGGATTTATATAAATTTTTTTTTTAGTCCTTCCCCCTAAATCGGCAATATGCGGAAGTTTTTGTTTTTTTTTTTGTTTTTTTTATCCCCTAAATCGACAAATGGGGGAGTTTTTTATTTTTTTTTAATTTGTGGGAGTTATATTATTAACTTTAGGGTTTCTTTTTTCAAACACTAACTCTAACAACACACAACATAATAATTTTTATCAACCCTAACCATAACAACAGAACACAATAATGAAATATATTTTGCAAGACACTAATAATATTTTTTGCCAGACACCAATATTAGTTTCTTGCAAAAAATATTTCATTATTGTGTTCTGTTATTAGGGTTAGAGTTGATAAAAATTATTATGTTGTGTGTTGGTAGGGTTAGTGTTTGAAAAATTAAACTCTAAAACTAATAATATAACTCCCACAAATTAAAAAAAAAATCAAAAACTCCCCCATTGCCAATTTAGGGGAGGATAAAAAAACAAAAAACAAAAACAAAAACTCCCCCATATTGCCGATTTAGGGGGAAGGACTAAAAAAAATAAAAAATTTATATAAATCCCTTCCCCCCATTGACGATTTAGGGGGGAGATTGTAAAAAAAATTACTTTTAATAAAACTCCCCCTAGTCCCGATTTTGGGGGGAGTGAGAGAAAAACAAAGTACACAAATCGGCAATTTCATTGTTGTTTTCAGAAAAAATTACACTAGTTTTGTAATTTTTTTAAAAGGTGCACCAAAATCATAATTTTTCAGTCAAGGTGCACCATATGGGTGAATTTGCCATTACCACTCTATTCAATTAATTAAAATATATAGATATTATTGGTATTAAAATTAAATACAATGGTAGAATGCAGTGACGGACATTATATAAGAAATGTTAAAAATACTAATTTAATTCTTAATATTTTGGACCATTTTTAGTGAGCAAATTTATACATTAACACTAAAATAGGTTTTTATTCTTAAAAATGATGTCTTTAAAAAAATAATGTCCATGAGAAGACTTGAAACTCGAATATAGGACTTGCAATGAACCGAACCAATTCATTATTTATTCGAAACTCAACTCGTTATTTAGTTCGATAAATATGGTTCATAAACCAAATGAGTCGATCTTGAGCTGGAAATGAAGCTCATTAAATAAACGAGTCGAACTTAAGTTAGATACAGTTCGAATCATTATGTTCATGAGTTGACTCTATATATAAAAAAACTATATTTTTTTTATGTTTATTGTTATTATATCATGACTCATGCATTAGCCTTGTGGGCTAATGAGTTTCATTGTTAAAAAATAAAATGTTGAGTGTGAACATGTGCTTTCATTGTTAAAACTAAATTAATTATTTGAGTTGTCCAAATGAACCAATTCAAACTAAACGGAACAATTGGTGAACTTAAACTAGGCCAAACTCAAGCTAAAAAAAACTTGTATCAAACTCGAATCGTGTTTTGAGCTATGCAAATCCTTATCAAACTGAACCGAGTGGAGTTTTGGTTCTGTTCAGCTCATTTCTAATCGTACTCGAGGATATGGAGGATATGGTGCTTTATTTTCCAAAGTTGTTATATAATTTCTTCTTTTTTTCATGGTTGTTTTCTCTATGTCTACACACTTATGTAACATATTTTCTATCTAGTAAATTGTGTCACTTTATGTGTTATGTGTTGTGATTTGTCAAGAAACATTTAATTATTAAACTTTTAAGTTAAACATATTTTTTAACCAATCATAATAAGTGACACATGAAGTGACATATTTTTTAGGATAACAGATGTGCTTCCCTTAAAAATAGTGTTAAGACTGGATCAGTCAGTTCAGTTGGTGAACTAATCCCTATATCAATACAGTACATCAATCATATTGGTCATACAATCATATCAGTCAATATTAGTCATAGTAGTCGGTTTTCATTTAAATTATATTGGTCATTTAAAATTACAATTTTTTTTATGAAAGTGACTTATTTTTTTACCAAAATGTTATTATGAATGATCAAACATACAATTACTACATTTGTTTATAATTCTAAAATATGGTTCGTCACTAAGTCATACATCTTGTTTTAAAAAATGCACATAAAAATAATTTATCATAGCATTTATTAATTTTTGAACATTAATAGTAGTATAATATATATGTAAATATAAATTTATTGATATATAGTTTAATTTGTTAACTATCAATTCAACCAATATGGGTTGGTTGAAGCTAAATGTTGACGGTAGCTGGCAGAACTACTTGCTATGGAGCAGGGTCTTCGTTTGGCTTGGAACAAGAGTCATCATGTTGTTATTCTAGAAAGTGATTGTCTAGAAGCCATCCACATGGTGGCTGAGAATTTGCAGACTCGCCTACATCATTTGAGTCAAGTTCTACAAAACATATTTGAGCTGTTGAACAGGAATTGGGAAGTGCGTGTACAACATACTTTCATAGAGGCAAACATGTTAGCAATTCTTAGCTAAGATTATATTGAACTACAATGATTCTCATATTTCTTGGGACTCGCCACCTACAAGAGCATCCTACATCATGCAAATGGACTTATACCCTATCTTGTAATTTTTTCCTTTCCGATATACCAAAAAATTCAACCGGTATACTACCATACTAATATCTTGACTGATTTCATAACCGATACAATATTAATATTATTCCTTAAAAATACTGAACTTTTACATTGTAGTTTTCATCCGGTTAGTTTAAAAATAGATTTAATATCCTTTTAAATTTAGGTTTATAAATAAATTATATTGGGTAACTCCAAGACAATACATAAATATCCTTTTACCCATATACGATATAATGAATGTTTTATTATTAGGAATATGATATATAGATAAGTTATATTTTTATATTTCATTCTGTTTGGATGATATGAAATATTTAGAAGGGATTTACTGGAATCTCACATAAGAATGTTTGATTCCCATAAAAATGGTAAAATTTGTTTGCCTAAAATGATTTTTTAACTTTCTTCTACACTTATTTTTGGTGGTGGATGGAGTTTTTGATCAACCAATGAACCAATAATATTCTTCTCAACTTTTTTATTAACATAAGAAAATGAAATTGACACATATTAATTTCGGGGATAAAAAGTAACAGATTCCATATATAGTTGGATTTAATTTAGTGAAAATCATTAGGATTTGATATGCATTTTTTAAGTAATGTTGATATGCATTATTATTATTATGATTATTATTATTATGATTATTATTTTCTTTTTAGTTTCATATTAGATGAGTTAAACTATTGTTATTTTTCAATAATAATTGCAACACTGTAGAACCTTATTTTCTAATCATTATTACTTGTATTTCATATAAATTAAGTTTTTAGTTTTAGTTTATGAACTTTAAGATTATAAAATTTGGGATTATATTATTTAATCTCATAATTTGTTTACCTTTGAGTACTTTACCTAAAACTGAATATAAATTAATGAGAAAAAATATATGTACTAACAATATATGAGTTTTATATACTGTCAGTGAATCATTTACTATTCATTTTCATCTTCATTAACTCTTCATAAAAAAATATAAATAAATGACAGATAATATACTGTATGTACATAAATCTTTATATCTACAGTACATAGATATTACACTCTAAGCTAATATATTTCATTTGAGTAAGGTAGAAAAATTATTCTTTATAAGTGAATTACAAAAAATTATTTTTTGTTTATGTCATTTTTAAAATATACATTTTTATAATGTTTATCGTCATATATATTTTTACAATAGTTTTTTAATATCTCATAACAAATACTAAAAAATATTAATATAAAAGAAAATCTAAAAGTTATTAACTTGAATCAGACAATCCACAAAATAAATATATAATAAAATAAGCAATCCAAATAGACATCGATCCAAAAAAGATGAAACTATTATTTAAATTTCAACGTTAAAATGACAAGCGACATTAATTAGAAAAAATAGGTTATCTAAATACAAACATCCCTTCATAAAGAAATATCACTTTTTACTTATTTTTCATAAATAAAATTTGAGTAAAACATATTTATGCTAGAATTTTAAACTTTTATTTTTTTAATTAAGAAAAAAAAATACAAACTTTAATCCATACTAAAAGAAGAAATGCACAATCTTTTTTTTTTTAAAAAACTATCTCAGACACACTTATAAACTAAGCAAATGATATCCTTGTAGTACATAAAAAAACTGACCAAAGGATAACATTCAAAAGCAGACCTGTGGCTAGAATGAGCCAAAACAAATACATGATGGAACAAAGCTGATAGAGGCAAGAACATGAATTAGATTGAGGAAGATCTCATAAATCATGAGTTTGATTGGTTTCCTCCCTCCTCTTTCATGTTCTTACACTAACAATAACACCATTCACAAACTTGTTCCAACTCCCAAACTGAACACTGAAAATCCAAACCTTGGACAAAGGGTCCTACCTAATCTCCTCTCTCTTGCTCTTGCTCTTACCTTCACAACCACTCCATTATCTTCTTATGCAATCCCTTCCCTCAATTCTCAGCCCCCTTCAACCTCTCTCACCACTCCTTTTTCTCAGTCCAAGAACTTGGAACTTGGGCTAGAAAATGGGTATGCCATAATTTGAAATATTGTTCATATGTTGCCCTTTTGCCTTGCTCAATTTGCTAGACTAGTTTTCACAAAATATCTATTATCCCAAAAGTGTCACTCGCTGTATTTGACTGAAAAAATGTAACTAAGTTAAAAGTTTAATGATTAAGTATTTTTCTGACCAATTACATCTAATAGCATATGGACTAACACATTTTTTGAGACAAATTAAAAGATGTGCGCTCTGTTTTTACAGCCTTCGAAACCTTCTTAAACTCAATTTGCAGTCATATAATGGCTTTCTTTACTTTTTACTAATGTACACATTCTGCTATTAGTTTATTTCTTATAGAAGTGGTTTATGCATTTCAATCACCCTTGCATGTTTGGTATTACCATGATTTATATCTTTATTATTTTATGTGTACAATTATATTGCAGAAAAATTAGACCTTGCCCATCAATCAATCCAGGTTGTATATCAACAAATCCTAAGTCATCATCATTTTCCTTTCCTTGGCAGATTCCTGAACAAGAGTCTGATAATGCCATTCAGGTTTCTAACCATTACTCAAAAGTATCCCATATGTCCATTATCAAGTTCAAAATTTGGTCTTTGGCTGTTTATAACTTTCTTGTAAAGTTTGCTTTCATTTGAGTTATATGTAGCCATTACTGAGTAACATATTATAAGTTATATTTTCTTCTTCAGAAATTGCGTGAAGCAATCCTGAAGACTCAGAAAAATGTGAAATTCCAACTTGTGGAAGATACCCCTAATGGTATAAGGCTCAACTCAGTTTTTCTGCTCATTATTTGGAATAGAGATCCGTTGTTCCAGATCATGCCATACTTTGTCCGGGAAGTAAATGAAAACATGTCATGTCAGTTAAAATTTTAAAAACTTCACTATTATTTTTTTTGTTTCATTATTATTGATTTGGGATAGTATCTGGGACAACATAATCTCTGTTACATTATTTGATCAATCTACTTTTCACATTTGAAAATAAATTGTAGCAACTTAGGCCTATCAGCTACTTGTAGTGGTGTTTTCGAGTAAAAAACATGTGAGCATTTCAAAAATGAGGAGTTTCTCAAAAGTACTAAGTCCTACATAGAACAAACTACTTACTTTATAATCGTTTATAAGGAATTGTGAGTCTGTGTATCACTTTGTAATCCTTTATAAGGAATTGAAGAATTGTACAGAAAGACTAATTTACAAGACAGAGCAAATAACTTCACTAATACCAAAATGACTCTGCAGGTCAATATCTACAAGCTGAAGTTGATGGAGGATTTGATAGAGATGTACTTGAGTTTCTGGTGAAAGGTGATGTTGTTTCCTACCGGTGTATGGCAAAGAAAGTAAATTATGTATACCCTTTCACTACAGCATTTGGAGATTCAAAGGGTCAAGAAGGAAAAATCAAGCAAATTAATGATTTATTGGGCTGGTATGCTCCAAGTTTTGATTCCATGGAATAGTGTAGTTTTGTGCAGTTATTGGTTTTGTTCCTTGATTGATGAAAGCTCAGTGGCTTTATTATTATATTTTTGCCTTAGCATGTGCAATTTCATGGCTTCTGCAGCTTATTATTTAAAATATAATGCAAGAATCTTAGACTTATCATGGCAGAAACATTTCAACAAGTTTTCTATCTGTTAGTTTCTAATTAAGACTGTCTTTATTAGCTATTGCTGCATTACACTTAGGCTAATTAATCATTGGGTAATCACCTTAGAGCAGAAGGGAAATATAACAGCTATGAAATTCACTAACTCTACTTTAATATAAAGAAGTTCCTAGGAGGAAAAATGGAAAATGTAGCAGTCATGTGCCTTCAAGGCTCTGTTTTGACTTGAAAGGATTAATGTTACTCTTTTGAGAATAAGGTGAAAAGTGACTTTGTGGAGTAAAGAGTGTAGTGTATGTGGCTAGTGTTACTCTTGTTCTGGCTAGTGTTTATGATCAATTCTCACACCAGTAACCTTGTCTTTTATGAGTTTGGGGTGTAGTATATGTGTTTGCATTTAATTATCATTGACTCTTAAATATTAGTTTTAAATATGAATGATGAATGATGTGTTCATAATTCAATGTAGCATGCACATTCTCAAAGCATTTCTCATCCATGCAACACAATCCCTAATTAGTATTGACATAGCTGTCATGCTTATATTTTTCCCGGGTTAGCTTATTATTCTCAGAATTGAAACTGTAAAACAATTGGCAAGAGTATTACAAAGCTCACAAGAACTTCAAGAAATGTGAATAAAGTATTTACTTTCTAGAGATTAACAAAACAATAATGATATTTTACATGTATCAAAAACGTATTTAAGCTTAAAAAATAAAGTTCTACATTGGGTCCATTATAGTCCATGTAACCATATGTTATCTATGTGCTATTGCTAATATGAAACTATTTTCACCATTCCAATAGGAAAACCTAACTTCCATAACCAAAATAAAAAGTTTCAAACATTCTAAGGGCTGAAAAACTATATAATATAAAGGTGTGGACGAAATCCATAGGAACTTCTATATATTAATGCTAAAACTTCTTATAATTATCTACATGGTGTCATTTCCTCATGTCCTTCTAATCAATTAAAATAACAATATTTTCTCACACTATAAAAAATATTAATGATGTTAGAGGATCTTATATACACAAAAAAATACCAAACTATCAATGCAATTTTTAATAACATCATAATTCTTTTTCATATTTTCTTATCATAAAAATTATAATATCATATATACTCAATACAAAAAAATGTGATATAATTCTCTAAAGTAAAATATATATGAAAATTAAATATTTAATATTAGAAAATAAGAATACGAGTTGACATCGACACGTTAGTATTTATGGACTAAAAAGATATGTGTCGCGACCCGATTTTCGGTTGGAAGACTGACTCTACAACTTAGGAAGACGCAAACTCGATTTCTACCTCTCTCAATTGATTTGGAGTCGTGACTACGTTTTTTGCAATTGAAACGTAGAAAACTCCCTTTTATGCCCAATTAGGATAATTTGATCTTTTAATAGAGATTCTAACCTGAGAGTCGATTACTAATTGAGAAAAGTATTAGCACCTCATCCACTTGTATTAAAATGGTACCCTTGTTAATCACATGGACTTTTATACCCTTTATAATTTATTTAAAATTTGAATTGCTAAAACAAAATTTGTTATTTTTTATTTTTGTGTCTGACAAGATATTATCTTGCTCCTAGGTGCAATAAAGAATTCAAGACTATGTAGTTATGGTTTGAAAAGGTTAATTGATTTGTTTGAATTTTTATCGGTTTGAAATTATCAAAAGATTTGTCAGAGTTGATTTTTATTGATTTTAAAATACTTATAATATATGATTGTTTAAATTCAATGAAATTAATAGCTTAGAGACGGTATTGGTCGTAAACCTTCTTCCCATTTTCAGAGAAGTTAGAAACGACTCGAACCATGACTTTATTATAAAAATTTCATAACATTCATTTAGATGATAAAGTAGTTTTCAATTATTTTTTATATGAAATTAATAGCTTAGAAATAGTGTTGGTCTCTTTATATTTCAAGAGAAACATTTTTATTTAAAAATACTTATTCAGAATATGATTATTTTTATATTGAGTTTGCATTTATTAATTATAATTTATGAAATTAAGATGAGAAACATTTGGTAAAAAAAACAGAGATAGAGAAGGAATGTTACCTCATGACTTCATTACACTTATTCAACTTCCAATCCAATAAGTAGATTAATGGAAGCTTCATGGTGACATGAACCAACATATATTACTATTGTCAATAATATAATTCATCAAATCACTTTCTTTAATAACCAGAACACACTGTATTGGAAACATTTGCAAAGACTCATGCCTCCATTGAAGCCAAGTGTAGACCAAAATAAGTCATGCAATAGCATAAGGGGGTAAAGCTAGCCTCTTTTGTCTCACTGGTTTCTTGCCAAGGGAAATGAAAAGGTGATCATGAACACTTGAGCTTCCAATCCCAATAGCAGGTTTTCTATCTCCAAAATAATCCGTGAGTGCTCTATGCTTCATAAGTAAGCCAGAACCAGAGATCAAACTAGTGAAGTAGCTGCCAATAGTACTTAACTTTGTTCCTATAACATCACCGACTTCAAATTCTCTTTCAGAAACCCTTCTACCATCACTCTATGCACACTTGTGAACACAACTTTAGATCCGGCTGGACTTATTTCATGCGTTCATGGTGCAACAAATATAGAAGCCGGCAGATTGCAGTAATTGCTTGTAGGAAAAGTTTATGTTTAAAACTTTGAGTTTGTGGAAAAAGAATCATAAGATGACACATCAGCTTGCCCTTACATTGATCCCATGCATGAACCCTTGGTTAATGCTAAATAGATTGAAGACAAACATCAATAATGAGTTGATCTTATTGATCATGCAATTGTTCTTCTTCAAGAGAGGATTATAAAGTGGTGCACTATGACGTTGAAGCCTGAGTTGTCCAAGTCACAGTGTATGATTGGGAATTGCTTTGTCTTGCACTTGACCTTTGGTGCTTCATATGGACAGCTGAGAGATACATTGAAGGGAAATATAAATCTGCCACATATCTTTGTGAAGATACAACTCTTAAGCACTTTTTTTAATAGGTGCTCCACCATTTGAATCAACTCCATTCTATCCATAACACGTTTCAACGCACAATATAAGCTTTTTGAAGCACATTAATATATGAATGAAAGATAAATATTCTTCTCTCTCAGTTTGGTAAAGCTAATAATACCCTCTTAAACACTTCATTTTATGCTTCAAACAAACTTGTTAAAATGGTGGGAGTCATGCTTAAAATCTTTTTGATAAAACAAGAAAGGTGAAAAAAAGAATATTATTCAATGAATATTGAATAGTTAAAAAAGTAAAATTATATTGAATCCTTTATATAAAGGATAGAAAAACTAAGTATCCTAACCAAACTAACTAACCAACTAACATAAACTCAACTATTTTAACATTCCCCGCAAAAGTATTCCAAGCTTGAAATAATTGTGTTGAATACAATGATATACTCTAATACCTCCTCTTGCTGGTGAGTAGGGGTGTAAAAATTCGGTTCGGTTCAGTTTTTGGTGCATTTTAGTGACCAAACCGATCAAAAACGTATGGTTCGGTTCTACTCAATCAACCGCAAATTTAACTATAAGAACCGAACCGCTCTTGAATGGTTCGGTTCGGTTCCACGGTTTTTCCATTAACTTTTTTATAAAAAATCTTGCATGAATTGAAAATTCAAAATGTATTACAAGAGATATTGTTTATTCATAAAAAGATAAACATTACTACTATTATTATAAAAAATTATGAATCATATATAACAATACAATTCATGATTAGTAACATATATATCTATTAATAAAATATATAATAGTTACATTTATAACCTTACATTTCATAATTAGTAACACATCTAACAATACATGTATAACAATATATAATATATGTTAGTTTCAAACTCAATATCACATAAGTTAGAAAATATGTTCCAAATCATAAGACACTAGGAAATAATTTAGTAACTAATAAAATATATAATATTAACTTAATAACAATTTAGTAACATATATAACACTACAATCCATACAAAAATTGATAATTTAAGTTAGAAAATTGGTTGAAGAATTTAAACAATAATAAAACATTATTCTATAATCCCTAGTATATATTTCTTTAATATGCGGTTCGGTTCAGTTCCAACGGTTCCTAAATTTCTAAGACCATAAACCCAACTGAACATAAATGGTTCCTTGAAAAAATAACCGAACCGAACCGCGAAACTGAACCGAACCACATTTTACGGTTTGGTTCGGTTCCATCGGTTTCTCGGTTTAAACCGGAACCGCTTACATCTCTACTGGTGAGTGCATCTCCCAGTCTTAAAATCTGAATGTGAAGCAACACTAACGCTTAATCACCATATGTAGAAACAACTTCATCCAAAGCTTAACCACCATAGGTAGAAACAACTTCACCCAAAACTTAACCATTTATTTTGATAGAAGTTTAACCAACAAAATCAACCATAATGGATGAAAGAGAGAAAATAAAATGTACCTTAATCTTGATCGAAATACATTGCTTCAAAGAAAAAAATACACACTTTAACAATGTTATGTATTTAATGTTATGTAAAGAAAATAGAGTAATATAGAAAAGAGATAATTGCGATTATAATGCAAAAGTATCTGATATGGCATCACTAAAATCAATCCTCAAAGCTGTATGAATGACTTGAACAGAAGATCCGCGTTCACATCTTCTAGCACATGTTCATTTGTCAAATCTTGTTTGGCAAAACATGATAGCGGCCTTCATTAATTCTTTGGCCGCAAATTATGGCTATAAAGAATCCATAAGGCAAACAATGACAACTTTCCTGTAAATTTCATATGGATGTTCTTCAAAACAAACATTTCTCTCACTTTATATCCATAAAGTTTGTAAATAAACACCCCCAAGAAAGCATCCACCAGTTGAGCGTGCAATTAAATCTTTCCTCCAATATCAAGGTATATACAACATTGTGGGTGGTCATTAGAAGAATTTACAAGATGACAAGTCTCATCAACAACATACCCAAAATGAACAAGAGTCTCACATAAGAGCATAACTTCTTCCTTTGTCCATCCACCTTTCTTGAAATCAGAATTCAAGTGTACCATGTTCTTCTGTACTGAGAGGCCAGCAACCGATGAAGAGCTTCCATATCCAAGATTCAAGGAGTTATACACAATCCCACACTGTTTTGAAAAGATGGCGAACAAATTTTATTGTAGTAGAACAAGACTCATTTTCATCATTTTCATTTTCTTTAGAAAACTCCAACCACCGTTGCAGTGGCCATTTCATCACCACATAAGAACATGATGCATAGTGATGATGCTGATGATGAAGAGGAATCACAATATCAAACTTTTTAACATTAAGAACCTCACAAGATAATTTTTTTGTTGAATCTTGGAAAGAAAAAATGATAAGATGTAAGTGATACCAGAAGAGCATGACATGTAGAGAATCCCGGGTTATTCCATTCAATTCTTGTTGCTCTGCACAATTTGCCATAATATCTATTGAACAACAGAGAACTCAGTATAGGCGTTGCCTTGTAAACAAGAAGATATAAGAAGATGCTAGTGAAGACATCTATGTTGTCTTCTTGGCTTGAAGAACTAATATAGTCATATTCATGAGAGGAAATTGATGCAGGCAAAGAACCAAAAGATGAAAAACTAAATGCCATCATAACCCTTTGTTGAAATTTGCTACATGTGATAAAGCAAGAATGCTACCTGCAGATGAGGACAGAGAGCAAAAACGGGTCTTGATTGATTCTTGATTATTGTTGCTATTGTAAGAAGTGAAAGAGAGAAAGGAGAAGAAATGAAACAGAACAGAATGATGGAATCATAAGCCAAAGCGATAAAATCATAAGCCGAAGTCATGCTTGGAATTTTCTTGACGAAACAAGAAAGATGAAAAAAAAAAAAATTATTCATTGACAGTTGAATAGATGGAAAAACATGGAAAAACAAAATTACATTTAATCTTGTATATAAATAAGAGATAAAAAACTAACTATCCTAAACAAACTAACTAAATAACAAAAAACTCAATTATTTTAACATAATTAAAGAGAGAAAATGCAAGGAGATCACTTTTTTCCTGATTTGGTTATCCCTATGCAAAGACCATAGGTAAGTATGTAATGATGAAGATCTCTTGTACCCATTGGTGTTCCTAATGATGTACCAAACTAATCAAAATGTGTTATTTAATTGAGAGAAAAAACATATTAATATTTTATATTATTTTAAAAAATACTATTGGTGAGGGAGATTAAGAGTTTGAAATGGATAATTGCATTAGAACTTGGAAGTGAGAAGGGAGAAGTCAGATGAATTGAGGGAAAAGGTTATTATATATTACTCAAAGATAGAAAGCCCCTCCCTCTTTTTAGATTTTTAACGGTCCCTCTTTTATTTCTTTCTTCACTGTTGAGGGCCCCATTCTTTTGTTACAAATTCCAACTCTCTATCTTTCTCACACAATCAGTTTCTTTCTTTTTTTCCACTCAGTGGTTAATCTCTTTATCTCCAGGTCTATATCTCCTTTTTTTTTTTACTAGACTCTCCTTTTACGTTACTCTCTCTCCTACCTCGCTATATGTGTCTTTTCATTTTCTATATCGTTTTCATTTTTGCTTTTTAAGGGTTTTGGACGTTAGCCTAATAACTGCATACGTGGAATCCTTTTTAAAATTCTTGTAAGTGTAGCATGGGGATGTATAATAAAGCAATATAGCACGAAGGTATAACTTCTTCCAGCTTTCTCTTTTTTATGTTTTTGGTTCTTTCTTCTGATCAATATTAGTAAGTTACACTGCATTCAACAATAATTTTTTGCCATATAATTAAGTAAAAATATGTTAGCGGTATATTTGTATAACTAATAACACATATGTTACTCATTCATTTTAATGGTTAATAACACATATACTATTCATGCATTCTAATGATTAAGAACACCTATCATTTGTGCATTCATTCGCATTGTTAAGAAAACATATGTTACTTGTGCATTCGCATGATTAAGAGCCCATATGTTACTCGTGCATTCGTGTGATTAAGAACACACATGTTAAACATATATTGTCATGATTAAGAAATACATATGTTACCCGTGTATTCACACGGTTAAGAACACTTATGTTACTCGTGCACTCATACGGCAGATATTACTCGAGCATTCGCATGAGACAGATTGATTTTGACAAATATTTAGAAGCACATAAATATCAATATTATTAAATATATATTAGTAATTTGTGTAATAATTTGATAAAATGAAATGAAATATATACGTTTTCATAAGCACATGTGTAATTTCATTGAATACGTTTTCTATCATGTAATGACACAATGTCTTCCCAACTTTTGTAGCACATGATAATATATTATCATACAACATATTGATAAGATATATAGTAAAATATGATAATACATAATTGAGTACAAACTATCATTACCATAGTAATATGAACCTAGATGAAATAAATAAATATTTTGTCAGAAAAATCACGAGTTTCACAATTATTATTACAAAGTAGCAAAATATATAAACCAATATTGTTATCTCTGCAATGTTAATAACAAATGTAAGAAACAAAATAAAGTAAATCAAGTGTATTTAAATATTTCATGTATTTTGGATTTGCAAATAAGTTTTTATAATTGAGTTTGTTATTTCATTTTGTGTAACTACAAAATAAATAAATCTATAAAAAGTAAACAAAAAAATCAATGAAAAATGAGAACTCGTCTATAAAATAAGAAAACATCAACAAAATAAGCAAAAGTCAATGAAAGATGCACTTTAAAAAACATTTTTATTTGTCATTTAATTTTATATTGATTCATTTCTTTGGAAAATATATTTTCTCTCTCAATCAATTATAAGTTATAAAACATTTATAATATATTTTCTCTCCTTATATATGATTATTTATAAAAAAAAATCATTTGAAATATAATTTTTTAATGTATAACCATTTTTTAATATGTAATTAACTTCTACATGTAGTGTAACAGTTTAAAAAAATAATATAATAGTATTTTAGCTCATTTCTATCTTTTCATCTTATAAATAATATTAACTATAACATTATTTTTTAAACTATTATATATATTTCTTTCGGCCAAAATTTTGGTTTAATGAGACATCCATCTGTGACAAAGGAAAAGTAAGGATTTCAAATATCAGTGTCATGGTTCATTGATCATGTGATCATGTCATGTGATTCATATTCCTTAAAAATGTAACTCATGTATGTGTATTTTATTTAAGATTTTATATGTATAGGGAGCTACTCAAGTACGAATAATTCTCATATAAAAGTTGTGAGAACAATAAATTTAGGCCTTATAACGAATCATGGATGGTTTGTAGCTCTCTCTCTCTATATATATATCAAATCTTAAGTTTAAGAAGAATGAATGAGATGAAAGAGTTTAGGCAATTTGAGATGCAACTAATAAAAATGAGGAGAGAAGAGTTAAGAAGAATGAATGAAATCGAATTATGCTCATAAATATAAAATTAATGTGGATGTATCGTTACACAATTATTATCAAAATTATTTTAAATTTTAATTGAAATATAATCATAGCATTTAAGTCCTTAGTCAATTAAATTATTATCAATATTACTATAAGACGACAAATGACAAACATAAGATTAAATTGTGGAATGAAAGATCGCATATGTTATGAGTGCATTTGCATAGTTAAAAAATGCAGGTGAACATATTTACACATTTAAGTGGAAAAAAATAAACAAAACGATCCCAATTTTTTTTTATTTGTTCGAAATCTTAAATGATGTATTTATACTCACTTGCATATTTCTTAGAATTAAATTGAGTTATTGTTTATTTCTTTACATTTAAATGGCAATGAATGATATCAAATTTTGCTAATAAATATTAGCTTAATAATCACGTATCATTACACAGTTATTAACAAAATTATTTCAAATTTTAACTGAAAGATAATCATAACATTTAAGTCCGTAATCAATCAAATTATTATCACTATTACTATAAGAAGACATATGTAAACCATAAAATCAAAGTATGAAATGAAATACAATGAATGAATAAGAAAGGGAAAGAACAAATGTAAAGTCACTTCCTAATTAAGTTTTTTTGTTACAAATCTTAAATGATGCATTAATTCCCACTTGCAAATTTTTTAGAATCAAATTGAGTTATTGTCCATTTATTCACATTTAAATTGCAATGAATGAAATTAAATTTTTCTCATAAATATTACATTAATGCTCACGTATCGTTACACAATTATTATCAAAATTATTTCAAATATTAACTGAAATATAATCATTTTAACTAGAAGATAATCATATCATTTAAGTCCATAATCCATCAAATTATTATCATTATTACTATAAGACGACAAACGGAAACCATAAGGTTAAGTTATGGAATGAAACACAATGAATGATTAAGAAAGAGAAGCAATGGATGTAAAGCCACCCTCCTATTGTTTAACACAAACTAATCCCAAATATTTTTTATTTGTTCCAAATCTTCAATAATGCCTTAATCTTCACTTGCAAATTTCTTAGAATCAAATTGAGTTATTGTTCATTTATTCATATTTAAATTGCAATGAATGAAATCAAATTTTGCTCATAAATTAACCTTAATACTCATATATCGTTACACAATTATTATCAAAATTATTTCAAATATTAACTTAAATATAATCATAGCATTTAAGTTCATAATTAATCAAATTATTATCAGTATTACTATAAGATGACAAATGACAACCATAAGATTAAAATATGGAATGAAATATAATGAATGAATAAGAAAGGGAAGAAACAAATGGAAATCCACATTCCTATTGGTGAATGGGGTGGAATTTGATGAATCATAACATGAGTTTCCATTATATTTATCTATTTGTGTGATGAATAATGAATGATTATGGATTACCTTCTGTAGTTTCTATAAATAAAAAATTAATCTCAACATGGAAAAACGAAAAATAAAAAAAACATAGAATCAATATTGTGCTACTTCTTGCTCAAAATTAGGTAGCAAAACTTATAAACAAAATTAAAAAGAAAAATACCATAGTGTCACAAATTATTTACTTTTTCCTTCATCTCTACCATCTCGTCATCGTTCATGTCATTTTCAACATTAAAATATTGATTATTTTGAATAGAAAATTCTATAAACAAATTAAGATATGAAAAGAGATATACAAAACTAACCTATAATGATGCTTCCTGAGTGAATAAACAATAAGAGACACCATACCAAATAGAGCTATTGTCGACGCCCTTGTCATTAGAGACATCTCACTTCTCTAGTTATCCAACAATAACAACATATCTACAAAATAAACAAAAAAGAGATTTTATTGCAAGAATGATATAAAACCATTTTAAAATAAGAAATTTTGAAATAGAAGAATAATATAAATAAAGGAGAGAGAAAGAATGGTTGAAGAAAAGAAGAGTAATGAAATGAAAGAGTGAAGGATAGATGAGGTTCTCTACTTAGTAATAAAATGGGAAAGAAAAACATGGAAGAGAGAAGAAGAATAAAGAATAAAGAGAGGTGTCAATGGATAATAACAAATATTATGGTGTAATGAGGTGCATTGGAGGTGGTGGAATTCTTTGAGCGGAAAAACTTTTATTGTGAGTGTGACATGTGACACTTGCTAAGGGATAAAAACTTTTTGTTTCTTATATAGTTATTAATAGATTTTTTCATTTTGTAACTCTTTTCATTATTGCATAATTTTACTAAAAAACATTACCATTAAAACTGCAAGTTTTTTTTAATAAGTTAATTAAAAACAATACTCTAATGAACCAAAGAGTTTTCTAACTGTGGTCAAAAATGCATTTTTTTTCTTTTTTTGTTGTTTTTTGAAACCTTGTAAATATTTTTTTTATTTTTGTAAATAGACCGGAAAAAATTGGATATTCACAATATGAAAAACCATGATAGATTTGAATGTTGATTGTCTAACATCTCACATATTATGTCCCTCTAACATGGTCAAATCCTAAGTCTTTAAGTCATCGAACAACTCAGATTGTTACATATGGCATATTATATTTTTTCATTTAAAATAATAAATAAAAATAGTTATTAAAATTGAAATCAATCAAATATGAAGATGCTAATAGTTGTAAGTTGTCCCTCCTTTCTCAGAGGAGCAAAAGGAGTTGAGAATATCAAAGTGAATGAGCGAAAGAGTTGTTAGAAACCGACTCAATTAACTTTATATTTGTTCAAAACTTAACTCATTATATAGTTCAATAAATTTAGCCATGAACCAAATGAGTTGAATTTAGAAATGAAGTCTATTAAATAAATGAGCTGAACATGAACTGAATATAATTGAATTCGTTAGGCTCATGAGCTTACTATAAAAAACCATATATATACACGAGAGTGACCCAAGTGAGAGAATTTCTCATATTAAAATTATGAGAGCAATAAGTCATAGTGATGAATCCTTACGTGAATGATTAAAATTAAAAGTTAATTAATGATCACACAATCCCTTAAGACATTCACGTACATATCTTTTTATCTTGACAATTCAAATAAGATTCAATGACACATATTAATTGTTGTCATTTCTCATATTAACAATTGTTCTAACTTAAGTTACTTTCAATACATGCATATACTGTAGACAATCTTTACGACATGAATTTTAATTGGTAGCTTCATTTATTATTAAAATTATCAAACTTCATCTACATGTAATATATCATCCATCAACACATTGTAGCCTTTTAAATCTTTGCTGATGAGCGGCATAAATTTGAACGCATTAACCCACTCAAAAGTTCGTGAACTTTTATTGAGTCAAACATGAGATGAAAAATAGTTTAGCATTGAACATGACTCGAATCAATCCTTAATGAGTCAAATTGAACTATGTCAAGTTCGACTCGACTCATTTCTATCTGTAGGGATTAATGTAAGGCGAAACAGCAAGAAAAGCGTAAGAAAAAAGCCCATTAATTTTTGGATTTCCAATTAAGTCCCATTACAATATATAATTTTAAAATTGGAATAAAGTTTTTTTGTAGTGAGAGAGTAAGATTTTTCACATTATCATGCATCATTCATCACTCATATATATTACTTTTATTTAAGAGTCAATAACATTTGATAAAAAAATAATTGATAATTGTGAACACCCATTTTTGTTTGGCTTGGAAAAAGCCCAAAACCCTTTTAAATAAAATAATTGAATTATAAAAAAGGCGAATAATAAAGAAAATATTTTCCAAAAAATATAATAATAATAAATATAGAAAAATATAAAATTGACGAATTAAAGATTTGATTGGATTATCAGATAAATTAACAATTTGAAATCACGTAATCTGAATCATATCATATCAATTTGATTAAGTTGTATGAATTAGCTTGATAATAACTAAATCATTAAGGATTCAAAAATCAAATCAGAGATTGCGTTATGAAAAATAAAAATCATATCAAATTGATTGCATCCAATATGAGTAAGGTAATGATTACAATTCTATCAGAAAAAAAAATATCAAGATTGGGTACTACATATCTTTCGCGATTTGTATAAAATTTAAAAAGATTATTTTCACCTATATTGAGTAATAGTGCAATGATATTAAGATGATTTAGAATCGATTAAAAATCTTATCTGAGAAAAATGATTTCTAATTTTATATTTTTTAGAAACAAATATTTATATTTACTCACTAAGGGTATTACAATATTTTTGGGCTTTACAAAAATCCTTAATCACTGTGAGTATTAATACTCAATTCGGATTTTTAGTTTTTAAATAATTTTAGATTCAAATTTCTTGTATTAAATGTAATAATCAGGAAAACCTTGATTTTTTGGATATGAATTAAATGGAAATCTAATTTTTCTTTAACTTCCTCTAAACCATAATGATGAAAAACATAATTTGAATTTCAATTAATAAAAGCAAATCAGATTTCATCTTTATTCTCTCAGAGAAATTAAATGAGAAGATTTATATATGTTAATATACTTAGGCTATAAATAGTAGCATATGCCAAAGAGGTAAGGATTCCTAAAAAAAATCATCTTTCAAAAAAGTACTAAAAATACAATAATTTCCACACAAAAGAATCACTAAAAAAACTGTGTGAAAGAGAGAAAAATTGTCTAGAAAGTAAAAAATTGGTTTCTCACTTGCGTTTTGATCGCGTGCGGTTTATTCCATCCAAAGCATCGTTATCTCATGCTTCTCACTGTTGAATCAAGCATCACTTCTGGCATCGACTTTGACCTTTGCTTAAGCTAATAAGACAACATCACACAATCTCGTTTTGGTGCACCCTTTCACACCGGATCCGAGTCTTCGTGACAACAAAGGACTCCCTTCGTATGAGTACATAGTTACGCACCGTGCAACCTTATTCTAGACAACCCTGCTCCAATACGTGTCCTCAGTCGACACTTCATTTCCTCAAGCCAATATATATATGACACGTTATACGATTTATTATGCACCACATCTACATAGTTAGGTTTCTCCTTTTTACTCTTTTGTATTTTTTACTCATTTTTATTATTTGCATATCTTAAAACCATAATTATGTAACAAACAAAAATATATCATTTTTTATAATATCAAACATAACTCTAATCACAGTAATAAAAAAACTAAATAAATAATATCTTATGAAATAAATAATGAATGAGAATATCTTTTTAACATAACCAACAACCAACAACATTTTTTTTCTAATAAATAAACACTCAAATCAATATTTTTACAAAAAATAAAATTTGCCAACCAAATAAAGGATGAATGGACGGTCGCTCTAGGGGCTTCTTTCCTTCAAATCATCCTTTAGACAGTCACGTTACGATGTTTCTTTCCTGAATTAAAACACTCAACCAACAAATATTTTTCTACTAAATAACTATGTAACCTTAATTTCTTATCTAAAATAGGGATACTTAGGACCAAGGTCCATCTTGTTAGGTATAATAAAATAGGGATACTTAGGATAAGGTGCTAATACCTTTCCAACCCTATAACCGACTCCTGAAACTCGATATAAAAAATCCAAAGCCCAATGTGATTGGGCTACAAAGGTTTTTCTACATTTTTAACTATAAAATGTAGTAACGATTTTAATAAAGTCGTGCAACTGAAAATTGGGGTGCCACATTTGACAACTCTGTTGTGGACTTTTTTGAGAGAGTCCGACACATAATCATTAAATTATTTGACTAATTAATTATTTTATTTGGTTAATTAATTTTATTTTTCTAACAATAAAAACAAATTACAATTGTTTATTTTTGTTTACTGTATGTTCGAATATAATGCATGCTATATCTTGTAATTGGAGTATATTTAATATACACAAATTTTGGCACAAACATATGCCATAGAGCAGGATATTAGTGATACATTTTTGGATAGAAGGGACACTAGCCTTGTTGGTCATGGCCTTTACAATTTCTAAGTGTTGGGGATGTGGACCACTCATATTGTTACCAAATATTATGCGTTAGCTGCTTGAGATGGACTCTTGTTTCTAACCTCATAATATTTGGGTTTCTCTTTTGAGAGAGATGCAATATGAGTACCTTATAGGGAGTCTAGAGCTTGCTAAGGCGTCCAATGTACCTTAGAACTCTATCATAGGATGTTGTTCCTTAGATATTCCAAAAACAAGTGTAGGTATACCTATTAGGAAATGTATCATGTTATATTATATCATATCGTTTGGGACTATTGTCCCCAAAAATAAAAAAACAATTTAAAAAAAAATTTAAAATAAAAAAACCTGGGTAACTCACCTTTACCTCAGGTTAGCTTGAACTATATGACAACTCATTATGACACTTAATATGTGGTGATGATGGCTAAATCACCCCTAAGATAGGATTCATTATCCTAAGGGATATGCATTTTGCATTTTTAGACATTTCAGTTATCATACATTATCTGGAAAAACACTATCATTCAAAAGAAAACCATTTATACATGCATAAAAACATAAAATATATAATTTATTCAAGCATATAAATCATTCAAACATTTATTCTCACATTACTCATTCATGCCTTCAAAATTAAAAATAAAAATATTTCATCATGGCAACACGGGTGCCTCACCAAATTCCTGGTTCATAATGGCAACACAGATGCCTCACGATATCCCTAGTTCATTATGACAACACGAGTGCCGCAGCAGATCCCTGGTTTATTATGACAACACGGATGCCTCAGCAGATCCCTGATTCATTATGGCAACACAAGTGTCTAATCAAATCCATAGTTCATTATGGCAACATGAGTGCCTCAGCAGATCCCTGATTCATTATGACAACACATGTGCCTCAACAAATTCCTGATTCATTATGGCAACACGAGTGCCTCAGCAAATCCCTTATTCATTATGACAACACGGGTGCCTCAGAAAATCCGTAGTTCTTTATGACAACATGAGTACCTCAGCAAATCCCCGGTTCATTATAGCAACATGGGTGCCTCAACAAATCTCTGGTTCATTATGACAACATGAGTGTCTCATCAAATCCCTCATTCATTATGACAACATAGGTGTCCCAACAAATCCCTCGTTCATTATGGAAACACGAGTGTTGTTACTGTAACTTGCAACAATTATAAATGACACGAAATAATACTTACTGGCTCAGTCACGACCAGGTCGCTCTCTTTAAGACATTTCGTGGCATTGTTCAAAATGTGCAAGCTGAATATCAACCACATCGTCTCTAGGATAAAACAGCTCAGTTCTCTGTTATACGATTTCTTACTACACTGTAAGAATCACTCTCGAATACACCCACAATATGGCTACCAATGTTAATTCTCGAATTCCCACAGTGTCGCTACACGTGCCAATTCTTTTTCCACAATACTGACTACTAGTGTCAGTTCTCGAAATTCCTACTTTGGCTGCATGTGCCAATTCTCAAGTGCCATAGAAAGAAAGAGGGAGAAGGTTGATGGAAATGCGTTGGCGGAATATAAAGGGTGAGAAAGAGAAGTTGAGAGGTAATCGCCTTCAACTTGGTGCAAATTATAATGAGATAATGAGACCTCTATTTATAGCCTGAAGCCTCTAGCGACACTCTAACGACTCTTTCACCAACAATTCTATTACTAATGGCTCTATTACCAATGACTCTAATACTAACAACTCTATTATCAATGCCTCTATCATAATGGCCGAGATCTCCTCCAATAACTCTTTCCTTGTTGCATGTGTGTTGACTTGGTGAACACACGGTCCAAGCCCAAATGACCCCAAAAAATTAAATAAATAAATTAATAGATAAGTATTTTATTAAAAAGAATGTTGGGTGTTGAAAACGTTTTTCCGGTGTTTTTATTTATTTTAGTTGGGAGTTTTCTTCTCTCAACAAACCGTTCTGACAGTAGTGTCAATTTGTTGAAAGATTAATACTCTCATTTTCATTATGTTTCTTTTGTAAGTAAGAGAACTCGGTTTTATTCTTTGTTCGTCATCTCGGCTTTTTTAGAATAAATTCTAACTCCGGTATAATGGTTTCAAGAATATTCCAGTTACAACTTACTTCTTTAATAATCATGTAAATAAGTCATTCATTCTTTGCCCCATCTCGGCTTTGTTAGAATAAATTCTAACACCGAGATAATGGTATCGAAGCAATTACCTATTACATAATTATTAAGTACCTTTGAATACCATCTCGATTTTGTGGAATAAATTCCAACATCGGTTTAATGGTATTCTAATATATAAAAGTGATGAATAGTTAATTGTTAGATATAAATAAAAAAAGAACAAGA
>NW_017715898.1:0-8830 GCF_001865875.1 Lupinus angustifolius
CCATTGGTGACTCTAATATTGAATGAGTGATGAATGTAAGATCTTAAGAAAAGCATGCTTAACTTGGCAAATAAACTAAGTAGTACAACTACTTCTTAGTTTATTTGTTAAGTGTTTGTGACAAGTAATTTTATTGACTTGAATTCATTTTTTAGGTGATCAATCTAAAAAGAGCATTAAGCACTTCTCAAACAAATAATATTAACCAAAGCACCAACTTGAATGATTAAAATTCAAACTTTTGTAAATTTAAGAAGAAGTAGAAAATTACATAACCTTGTTCAAAAGAAAATGTTTAGGAGCATGAGCTATCCATCCAAGGATTGGATGCTTTTGAGTTCAAAATGAGAGTACAAAATTGATTTTTGTATCTCATTTGCCTTCTCCTTTTCTCCTCTTGAATTCTAAACTACAAAGTACAAAACTTACTTGAAAATAAAAACTCTAAACTAAGAAATGAAGAAAGGACTTCAAAATCAGAGAATTCCTTCTTTCAAGTGTTTTCGAGAGGATTTTATGATGAAATGCTCAATTACAATATGTTTTTCTCGAAGGAAATGACCTCTATTTATAGGCTCCATTCCATACCACTGAGCTGCTAAGCTGGACCGCAAACCCTTCAGCATGGGTTTGGTCCCTTGACCAAGTAGCTTAGTCACCTCCTTGTGCATGATTCATCAAAGCTAGTTGTGGGCTACGAGACCTGCTATTGTGAGCTACTTCTGAAAAGCCTATGGTGGACTACTTGAGGTGAGGTCATGGGTGACTTCATGGTTTGCTTGATGGTTAAGTCAAGTCTGGTAAGCACCGCCCAACGCACCTACTTCACTGCTGAGCTACTTGTTCAACAGCTTCTGACCGTATTGTCTGGGACGTGGCTTGGTGCTTGCTGATCTGGCCAGGAGTCTAGTTCTCCGTTGAGCAGCTTGGTTTGACCGCTGAGCAGCTTGTTCAGTAGCTTGGCTTGTGCCAAGCTCGTGTCTGACCGTGTCAAGCATATTTCTGACAGTGCCAGACCTAGTCTGGTGCTAGGCTGAGCGGCTAAGCATGTCTACTCAGCTGCCTGGTTGAGCAGTTTGGTCCAGGTCATGCAGGTGGTCAGGTCAGCTCAGCGGGGCTTGTTCCACGCTCAACTTCCTGGTTGAGCACCTTGATTTTCTTGACTTTTGTTGCTTTTTGACCATGAATCTTTTCTCTTCTTTTCTTCATTTTATTTTCTACAAAATACATAAAATAGCAATACAAACACAAATATACCAAATTGTGATATTTTATACAAAAAAATATTGTTTTAAGTTGATTTTTCTCAATTATGCTTATGATAAGTGCCATAAAAGTGTATGATTTTTAGATATGTTTGGCACTTATCATTGGACCGCAACTTAAGGCTTATAAAGACTTTCAATTTCTAATCTCCAAGCAAAGTGGGGCTAGTGAGTTTTTTCATTTCACTTCAAAACTTCACTCTTTCAACAAATTCCAACGACGTGTGCCTCCGAAAATCCCTGGTTCATAATGTCAACACGGATGCCTCAGAAAATCCTTGGTTCATTATGACAACACGGATGCCTCAACAAATTTCTGGTTCATTATGGCAAGACGAGTGCCTCAGAAAATCTCTGGTTCATTATGACAACATGGGTGCCTCAACAAATCCCTGATTGATTATGACAACATGAGTGCCTCAACAAATCCCTTGTACATTATGACAACACAGGTGTCTCAGAAAATCCCTAGGATTTTGTTCCTTGAAAATTTTGTTTGAATTTCCTTCCTCTGTTACATGGACCTTTTCATGAGCAATTTGATTTTTAGTATCATCTTGTTTTCGATACTCTTCTTCTAAACGAAGGTGATTACCCAATTACTCAAGAGATATGTCTTCTTTCTTATGCTTCATGGCTCTTTTGAAATCTTTCCATGAAGGAAGAAGTTTGTCTATTATGGAGGATACAACAATGATTTCATCCATATGCATGTTATGTTTTTTTGTAGCTATTGAGAATACATTCAATTTCATGCATTTGTTCCATAACAGATCTATTGTCTACCATTTTATAATTATTGAAATGATAAACAAGAAACTTCTTACTTGTTGCGTCCTCTTGCATGTATCTTGATATATTCTAATTTCTCCCATAGATCCCTTGCAAGTCTCTTCTTCATTCTCTAATGGCCTTTTGGTGGTAAGGACATATACCACCTTTAAAGTAGTAAGAAGGAATTTCATCTTCTTCTACCAGCAAATAAAGTTGCCTCCATCAAATTCTTCCAATTTCACAAAATCATAAGTCATTTCTTTGAGTGATGCAACCATTGATAAAAAATCAAACCTAAAGGTTAGTATGGTAACACACGCTTTAGAGGTTTTTACGTGCATATCTAACAACCATTTCTTTGTTCAAGTGGTGCACAATTTCCCATAATTGATAATTTATTAACGTCATAAGAAATTATTTCATTATCAATGTATACATTTGTTATCATGAATTAAATTGTTTTGTTGAAAAATCACTTCTTTTATTTTCTATTCATAAGTAGTATATATCTTTGTAAGATTCTTAGCATAATGTAGATTGTGGCCTTCAATTTTTGGAAAAAAAAATTAATGTGGTCCTAATCCTATGAGAGCAGTTTCACTAGTTTAGTTGATTTTCCTTATACTCTTTTTATGAATCTAATTTTTAGTTTTAAAGATACAAGAATGAAAATAGAAATTTTGTAAGCAATAAAATACAGATAATTCTAAAGTCTTCTATTTTCATTTATTCTCTATTAAACTTAACTCATTAATTTACCATTACCAATAAAGCTTGATAGTCCAATAGAAGAACATAAATACATATGCATGTCAAGAAGCTTCCTAATCAATCGGACTGATAAGGAAATGTTAATAAGAATGGATGCAAAATAGGAAACTTGAATATAATGCCCTCATATAGTCATATTTTTCTTAAACTATGATTTCAATTGCATTGGCTGCATTTAACTGCACTGGAAAAATGTTAGAGAACAAACTCCAGCATACATGATTACCAGGAAAAAAAACGTTAAGCGACCACTCAAAAATAAAAAATGCACTTTTCGTAGAACTAATTGATAATTTTGTTCAAAACACGTGTGAACATATTTTCTCATTTGTCATAAAGATTAAAGAAAAATATTAAATTGATGCCCTAAACTGCAATCATTAGATTTTGGTATCTCTAAAATATCTTCTATTATAGTTGAAAAATATATATATCTTCATTTAGACGTATGTTATATAAGAAATTCTATGCAATTAATTGGAGTAAAAACTAAAAAATTAGGTTCCCAACAAGGAAAAAACATTCATATCATCATATAAATATTAAAAATAATCCATAAACACATTATATGCAAGTTCATTGAACCCACATGACTCTTTACGTACAAATCCAATATGTGTAACTATATGGAATATTATAATTATACATTTAATATTTGTATATATCTAACCTTTTATTTCATTTATACATAACCATTTATGTACCCAAAAAATTATACTTAACTATTTGAGGAAGAAAAAAATGTATGTAAGGAGTTTAAAATTTTTATTTGTTGTCAATTCATCATCCACCATTCATATTCAACTATTATTGATACTTCAAAAAAATTAATACAAATAAATCCATGCCAAGGTTCACAAATCCAATATTTATAACCATATGGAATGTTATATATAATTATACATTTAATATTTGTATACATCTAACCTTTTATTTCATTTATACATAACCATTTACTTACCCAAAAAATGTACCCAAAAAATTTATACATAACTATTTGACGAAGAAAACAATGTATGCAAGGAGAGTTTAAGAATTTTATACGGTGTCAATTCATCATCCACTTCGTATTCAGCTATTATTGACTCTTCAAAAAATTAATACAAATGAACCCATATGACGTTTCACAAATCCAATATTTGTTTTTTTTTTAAATCAAAGGTGCAAAAGCACCTAAGGAGATATATTAAAGTAGAATGGCAAATACATGGAGGAGAGAAGATTACAAGTTTCTAAATCTATAGTTAGGTAAGCCTAACTTATTGTTAGCAAATTTTAAATTTAGAAAGTTAGGAGTTACGTTACACGATAAATTAGATCTATGATTTATGCCATGATTAGCTAGCATGTCGACCCAAGTATTTAAAAAATCCAATATTTGTAACTATGTGGAATGTTATAATTATACATTCAACATTTGTATATATCTAACCTTTTATTTCATTTATACATAACCATTTATGTACCCCAAATATTGATACATAACTATTTGAGGAAGAAAAAAATGTATGCAAGGAGAGTTTAAGAATTCTATATGTTGTTAACTCATCATCCACCAATACTCAACTATTATCGATTTTTCAAATTTTTTTGATACAAATGAACCCATATGATAGTTCACAAATTCAATACTTATAACTATATGGAATGTTATAATTGTACATTTAATATTTGTATATATTTAACCTTTTATTTTATTTATACATAAACCCAAAAAAGTACCCAATTTTTTTTTTACATAAAACATGTATGCACAATTTTAAGAATTTTATATGTTGTCAGTTTATCTTCAATCATTCATTTTCATTTATGATGACTCTTCAAAAGTAAATACAAATACATGATGAATGATATAATAAATATGTATAAATCTTTATATTGACAGTGGATATTATACTCAAGTTGTTTTAGTTAAATTATTAAGTATTTTTTCTGGTCAATCACAATTGATAATACATAGAGTGATAAATTTTGTGGGACAAATCCCAATTTTCACACCCTTAGAAACCTTCTTATACTCAATTTGCAATCATATAATGGCTTACTTTAATTTGTACTAATATACACATACTGTCATTAGTTTATTTCTTATAGAAGTGGTTTATGCATTTCAATCACCCTTGCATGTTTGGTATTACCATGGTTCATATCTTTATTATTTTATGTGTACAATTATATTGCAGAAAAATTAGACCTAGCCATCAATCAATCCAGGTTGTATATCAACAAATCCTAAGTCATCATCATTTTCCTTTCCATAGCAGATTCCTGAACAAGAGTTTGATAATGCCTTTCAGGTTTCTAAACCATTAATCAAAAGTATCCAATATTTTCATTATCAAATTAAAAAAAATTTGGTCTTTGATCGTTTATAACTTTCTTGTAAAATTTGTTTTCATTTGAATTATATCTAGCCATTCCTGAGTAACATATTATAATTGCGTGAAGCTATCCTGAAGATTCCAACTTTTGGAAAATACCCTAATGGTATACATATACAACTCAGTTTCTCTTCTCATTATTTGGAATTGAGATTTGTGTATACATATACAACTCAGTTTCTCTTCTCATTATTTGGAATTGAGATTTGTTGTCTAAGATCATGTGTCATACTTTGTCTCAAACTAATGTCAACATGTCATATCAATTAATTTTTTAAAATCTTCACTATCATTTTTTTTGCTTCATTATTATTTGTTTGGGATAATATATGGGACAACAGATCTTTGTTCGATTATTTTATCAATTTAGTTTTCACATTTGAGAATAAATTATAGCAACTTATTAGCTACTTGTAGTGGTGTTTTTCAGGAAAAAACATGTGAGCATTTAAAAAATGAGGAGTTTCTCAAATGTTGTAAGTCCCTACCTAGAACAAACTGTGTACTTTATAATCGTGTATAAGGAATTTCAAGTTTGTGTATTACTTTGTAATCGCTTATAAGGAATTGAAGAATTGTAGAGAAAGACTATTTTACAAGTCACAGGGCAAATAACTTCAGTAATACTAAAATGAATCTGCAGGTTAATATCTACAAGCTGTAGTTGATGGAGGATTTGATAGAGATGTACTAGAGTTTCTGGTGAAAGGTGATGTTGTTTCTTACAGGTGTATGGCAAAGAAAGTAAATTATGTATACCCTTTCACTGCAGCATTAGGAGATTCAAAGGGCCAAGAAGGAAAACTCAAGCAAATTAATGATTTATTGGGCTGGTACGCTCCAAGTTTTGATTCCATGGGATAGTGTAGTTTTGTGCAGTTGTTGGTTTTGTTCCTTGATTGATGATAGCTCAGTAGCTTTATTATAATATTTTTGCCTTAGTATGTGTACTTTCATGGCTTCTGCAGCTTATCATTTTATAATATAATGCAAGAATCTTAGACTTATCATGGCAGAAACATTTCAACACGTTTTCTATCTGTTAGTTTCTAAGACTGTCTTTATTAGCTATTGCTGCATTAACAGCCTAATTAATCATTGGGTAATCACCATAGAGCATGAGGAAAATGGAAAAGGATCTTTTTCGGAGAGGCAAATTATTAAGTTTGTATTTACATTTAAAGATAAAAGTGTCATCATAATATATCTAAAAGAATTTTTAGCTTTTAGGAGTGAGGCCGTTGAATTTTGCTTCTCCCACTTTCTTGGACACCTTCATTTAATATGTTGAACACAAACTCCTTTGTTCCTTGGTCCTTTCTAGTGGAACCAGCCTCTCTCCTTCCACAACAACAACAAAACATGGCCCCTATTAAGAAATCTTTTGCATAAGTGTTAAAAAACTATTGTGATTTTTCGGTATCACAACTCCTCCAACCTTACATTAAAGATGATGTTATTGCTGTCAAGATCCTTGAAGAGGATTACAAAGAAGGTCTACAAAGATGTAAAAATCACCTCCATGGCCGACTCATCTTTTCCAAAGGTGACTCACCGCTTAAATTCGTTGACCTCTAAGCCAAACTCTCTGACTTGTGGAGTATGATAGGGAGATGGAATATGATTTCTTTGGGTAGGGTTTCTGTAATGCCCCGAAAATTAGTCCAAAAAATCTTGCTAAAAAATGGGTAGTTTTTTTTTTTAATAATGATGCCATATAAAATTTATTTGCTTATATTCGTTTCATTTTCGGAACATCACTTTAAGTAACATACAATGCGGAAAATCAAGAACACCATTACCTAAAAGTAATAAAAATATAACTCAATATAACTTTGAATCATACTTCATTAGAATATCATGAAATGTTGGTACGAAGTACAAGGCGGAATCCTAATCATCACCCAAATAAAACTACTCGCAAAATAAATACCCTACACAGGTACACAAATAAAAAAACACAAGGGCCTGTGTAGGTATAACCGTTTCCCTCAATCCTCCATGCCCCCTCCTGGGACATCGAAAAGCGGTAACTCAAAATCGTGGCAGAATGATCCATCTGAACAAAACGCGAATAGAAGACAAACAAAAAGAAAAGGGAGTAAAACATCTAATGAATATTACTCATTGACGGCATGGAATTACACGGAATATCATATCCAGACNTCCAGACAGACACGCATAATAACACAATATATACATCACATATAAAAAAATGCACAACGATGAATGATGTTATAATCTCAGATTATGAGGATCAAAGTCCATAATCTCAATGTATGAATGTTATGCTTGTTTCATCCATCCTTTCACCAATATCCTCCCAATATACTATTCAAAAATAACAAGAGTACAAGTCCCATAACAAGCTGATTTGAACGCACCAAAATTATTCCTCGCAAGGATATATGATCGATCTGTTCCGAAGAACTGTCCATTCCAGGACGGTGTCGTATCAAACACTTTCTGGGAATCCCTCCCATTGATCGTGATTGTAAAGAGGGGTTGTTAGAGATCGTCTAGTCTGCGCTGTGAGAACTGTCCGATCCAACAGAATACCTCATCCAGGAATATAAGGGACTCGTCTCACCTAGACTCACCCTCAAGACTTTGCTGATGAACCACCGCATCGTCGTCCCTTTCAACATCTCGGGGCTCGTTCGTATCCCGTAAATTTCCTCTCCACTACTTCATTATCCATAATGAGTATGCACACTAACCGAGATTAGCCGATTAAATATTTTAATCATTATTAAATATGATCGGTCCAACCTAAGACATCTCCAAGAGGAATGCTTCTTATGGGACCCGATCTTACGTCAACACGTAAATAGCGGAATAACATCCCTACCACTATGAACCATCGCTGAATCACCCTGGACAACCATATGGCCAAGCCTCTTACGGTCAGACGACCTCGCTGCGTGGTATCATGTGATTCCTTTATTTTTGGGCATCGCCCTAATCACGACATCACAGTCAGAAACCTTGCCCTAAACATGCACAAGAACAAAGGTACTTGTATAAGTTTATCAATTTTGGGCACCATACTCAATCATCTGAGTCATGGTCTTTCCCAAATGTAAATACACTTCACACCTAAGCTAGGGCTATTGCTTAAATAATCAAACAATCAGAAATAGTAAAAAATATTGTATGTCTCTTGCTCAAGCGAGAAACTGTCGCTCAAGCGACGAACTCATATATTTTTTTACCTTTACAAATTCTTGATGGCAAACATGCCATTAGGCTCTCGTATATATGAGAGTTATCGTTCAGACGACTTAAAAATAAGTCAAGTCTGTATGGAACCCTCTTGCTCAAGCGAGAGCTGTCTTGCTCAAGCGATGGCACATCCATTTTTGAGGCATTTGTGGCTTAAGCGAGAGCTGTCTCGCTTAAGCGAGAAAACAATCAGTTCTCTTGGTGCCTATTTTAGCTCAAGCGAGAGCTGTCTCGCCCCGAGCTAAAACACTCGTTTTCTCTAGACACTTCTCACTCAAGCGAGAAGAGCCTGAATATCATTTAATTACTTTTCTCAAGGAAAATATTTCTCATTTATATCACATGTTTTTAAACCTTGAATTTAACAATTATCACATACATATCATTCCCATAATAATCATTCAAACATTATAA
>NW_017715899.1:0-1463 GCF_001865875.1 Lupinus angustifolius
AGTACAAGTTTTCTTAATACCCAAGGCAACTCCAAACTTGTGAGGGAGTTTGGAGGTCCTGATGCATATTCGAACACCACTTTGTCATAATGTTTTCTCCCTCACCTGAGTGTGTCGGGTCGCTAGGTTCTTTGTTTGCAGGTGGGCTTACTTGATCCGATCTCCTCTTGAACTCTTCATTACGCCAAAATAACTTTAATTAGTTAACTGACGGTAATAATTATACTTACGAAATAACTTTTTATGCGGAGATAAAACTTGCGATTTAAAATGAATTTAATTGCTTTCGCCCACCCGATTCAAGGTTGAATATCCTTGAATCATCATTTGTCATTGAAAGTCTTACAATCCAACAACACTTTTTAAAGTAAGATTTTCAATAAAACTTATACCGAAATTATGTCGTAATCCGTGGATATACACTAGACTAGTTCTCAGGAAAGATAGGTGGGTCGTAAAGACACCCTTAAATATCAAGTCTTTCCTTAGACAGAACCTTTCTAGACATGTATTCTCACTTCATTACATTTTTCAGATAGTTCATAAATCTTATTTTTTGTAAGTAAAATATTTTTACTAAAACTAACCTTTTAAAATAAGATCATTAAGCTAGACTTATCATTTTTAAAGTAAGTCAATTTAAACAAAATCAATACTTTTAAATCAATACTTTTTAAGTAATTCTTACCATTTTAAAGTAAGTTCACTTAACTAAGATTCAACATTTTTAAATCAGTTTACTATCTACGACTTCATAACACTTTAAGTTTATAAAGTCAAGACTTTTAGGCAAATCTCATTATTTCAAGTATACTACTAAAACAAATTTTCATGAACATCTTAAAACCTCCTAATTTTTTGGGAAAAAACCTCAAGTGTTAGTCAGTTTTATTTTCATAGTCATGAAAAAGAATGACTCTTAATTTAATATTTTATACTAAACATCTTTTAGTTATTCTTACCACTTTAAAGTAAGTCAACTAAAATAAATACAACATTTTTTATGAACATCTTAAAACCTCCTAATTTTTAAAGGAAAAACCTCAAGGCTTAGTAAGTGTTTATTTCATAGTCATGAAAATAAACCCTAAGATAAGACTTTCTACTACTTTGATATCCAAAACTTCATAACACTTTAAGTTTATGAAGTCAAGACTTTAATAAATCATCTTTTATCCCAAATCATTATTTTAACTTGGAAATCAAAGAGTAAAATATGCTAAACCATTTTTAAACATAATACTTTCTACAAATGAAACATTTTCAACAACAACTCATCAACATCATAAAATTTCAAGAATAAAATACAAACTTTTTCCTAAACACATTAAAGGTTCCTCTGATGTTAAAATCATCACCTTTAAACATATTCAAATACTAACAATAGTTTCTAATATTTCCAAACAAATAACTCATCTAACCTTGTCCAAAGATATAGTGTTTCCATCTAAGAACAAGGAAGA
>NW_017715900.1:0-21471 GCF_001865875.1 Lupinus angustifolius
GAGAGCCTCACTCTCATCAAATCAGAAAATTTAATGCAAAATAAGTAGATTTAGACTATCATAGGTGATGTGTCTAATGGTGGTGGAGTGAGAGGATTTGTTGAGTGATTTAGGGGATTTTGTGTAAGAGGATATGTATTTTTACTTGTTTAACAAGCAAGCTTCTTACATGAAAGTGATGTGACCTTTTCGATGAAACATTATCGATTAAACCATTCCCGATTATTTTCGGCTAATACGCGGTCGAATAATAAAAATCTCCCGATTTCGGTTTACGGTTAGAACTTCGAAACACGGAATTTGGAGTGAAAAATAATTAGAAATGTATCCTGGACAAACTTGATATCTATCTTGACTCGAAATAATATTTTGAAGCCAATGGAACAATCGGAATTCAATTCCGAGTTACGGAACTCAAAAACATGTTATTGGGCCGAATTCAGGTGAATTTGGGCCCGACAGCAACTCAAAAACTTTCCGTCACAGAAAATTACAAAAATTTACCATAAAATATGAAATCACAAAACAAGACTAACAATCAACTACGGTTTAGTCTAATTCAATATCGATTAATTTCTAAAGTTAACCATTGTTAGAATAAATAATTAATTAAACATACACAGAAAATTCACGGTGTTACAATTTCTATGAATTCTCGTTCTCTTCAATTGATGATATGAGAAGTGTTTGCTCGGTAGGAGCAAGGAATCTTAAGCCAGGTTTCTTGAGGCTCTTTCTATGGACTCCAGATTTCAATCCTTCTATGTAGAAGCTTTCACACTCGCAATGTTGGGTGAAAATCCTAGGCCTTCCTTAGGATTAATACTGGAGCCCCAGAATCATCTTCTTCGTAACAGGTGGAATAGGTACTCCCATGTCCCTATATGATGCCACAAAGAATAGATCATATGGCCATTTTGCTAAAGTTCTTATGGAGATTAATTTGAAAGCTAAGCTGCTAGACCAGATTCTTGTGGAAAGAGAAGGATTTGCATTTTTTGTGAGCCTTGAGTATGAAAAACTTCATGAATTCTGTTCGGAATGTCAATCCATTGGACATTTGATTTCCAACTGTCACAGGTTAATCAAAAAAGTAAACACCGAGGAGTTCAGAAATGCCCATAAGAAATCTTATGTTGATAAGGAGAATGTAGTTGAACATGAGTGTGAAGACCCTGAGGTGGAGATGTAGAATAATTTGGTGATAAACCTTGAAATAGATAGAAGGGACAACAACTACAATAACCTGGAAAGGGTGATTGTCCCTTCTATCCTTGAGATTAATTCAGAAGCATATGAGAAAGTGGAACACTCTGTTTCTAGAGTTCAAGATACTTTGGCTGAAAATTATACTCCAAGGGGGGAAGAATAGTCTTACAAGCTATTGATGAAATTGAAAATCTAGTAGTGGCTAGAGATATGAGAATTGTGCGTAGATTATGGGATGAGGATGAAGCCCAAGACATTCAGGATGTGGCATATAATTTCACTACAGTTTTATCTAGATCTCAAAAGAGGAAATAGAAAAAAGGTCTTTATGAGAGAATTCACTCTACCCGAAGGGGTGGTTATTTGAACTCTGCTCAATGAAGATCCTCTATTGAAATTGTAGAGGTTTTGGGAAATCCAAAACTAAGTTGGTGCTGAAAAACCGGTGTCTTTCTAACAAGCCTGATCTGCTTTTCATTTCTGAGCCTAAAATCATGGTGGAGGATGTCAACAAGAGGTTCTGGTCTGAGCTAAAGCTCAAGGTTTTTGTTGTTAATAATAGGGGTGGTCTACAGCCTAGTTTGTGGGGATTATGTGCTTTGGATATATACCCTACTGTCCTGGCTTCTTCTAATTAAGCCATATTTATCTCTTTGTAAGCAAACAATCACTTGCTCTTCATCTCTGTTGTGTATGCACACACCAATTACATCCTCATGAGAGCTCTTTGGGCTGACATTAAGCTTTTGATGAGGGCTCATATTGGTCCCTCATGTTGCATAGGTGACTTCAATGTGGTTTTGGGGGCTAATGAATGTAGGGGGTTGAGGCTTCCTCCTAGAATCCCATCTAAAGATTTCTCTGCTTTCTCTGATGAGGCAGCTTTAACTCACCTAGTTAATAGAGGTGTGGTTTTTACTTGGTCTAATAAAAGAAGTGGTAGTTCCCTCACAGGAAGAAGACTTGATAGATGTTTATGAAATGAAGAATGGATCTCTCTTTAGTCTCAGGTTCTTTGTTACACTTTGCCAAGAATTTCCTCTGATCATCATCCTTTTCTCTTTACTTCCTTATTTGATTCTGTTAGTAAACCTTCTCAATTTAGGTTTCATAAAATGTGGATTAAACATCCTGATTGTAGAAGAGTTATTTTGGCCTCCTGGAGAGGGGAGATTGTTGGGTGCCCTATGTTCATTCTTTCTCAAAAGCTGAAAAGGCTCAACAATGAGTTAAGGTCCTGGAATATAAATGTTTTTGGAAACATTCATATAGCTGTGCAAAATGCTTTGTCTATTGTGAACTCTATTAAGATAAGCATCAATTATTTTGGGCCTAATCAGGACCTGCTAAACCAATATTTCTAGACTTAAAATAATCTAATGCAAGCTTTGGTGATGGAAGAGGAATTTTAGAAAGAAAAGTCTAGGCTTAACTGGCAAACTAATGGTGACATGAACACACATTTTTTTCACAGAATTGCCAACATTAGGCAAGTCTCGAAATCCATGTCTATGCTTAAGGTTGGGGATCTCATTCTTACTAACCAAAATGATATGGCAACTCATGCTCTAGATTACTTCATGAACCTGTTTGCTTCTCCAAATAACTCAATCCCCAATGATCTAATCTGTAAAGTCATTCCTGCCATAGTTACTGATGATGATAATATGATGCTCACTAAGGTTCCAAATGATAAGGACATAAAGTCTGCAGTTTTCTCCCTTAATGGTTATGGAGCTTCTGGACCTGATGGGTTTGATGGTTGTTTTTACCATTGCTTTTGGGATATTGTTGGTAGAGATGTTTGCAACTCTGTTCTCAAATTTTTCAAAAATGGTTGGTTACTTCCCAATATAAATTCCAATTATGTTGTCCTAATTCTAAAGTTCCCTAATGCTGATAGAATTGAGGACTTCAGGCACATTGCCCTTGCTAACTTTCAATTCAAGATAATAACAAAAATTTTAGCTGACAGATTAGCTTCAATTGCTCCTAGAATTGTTTCCATACATCAGAGGGGATTCATCAGGGTTAGAAACATCTTTGAATGAATTTGCCTTACCTCTGAAGCTATTAATTTGTTGGATCATAAATCTTTTGGTGGCAATCTGGTTGTTAAGTTGGATGTTAGGAAAGCTTTTGATACTATGGATTGGGATTTCCTGCTTGCCACCCTCAAGGCTTTTGGTTTTCAGGATACTTTCATCAAGTGGATAAATATAATTTTGCACTCGACAAAACTTTCAATCAATGTCAATGGTCATAACACTGGTTTTTTTAGCTGCTTAAGGGGAGTGAGACAAGGTGACCCTCTTTCTCCTCTCTTGTTCTGTTTGGCGAGGATGTCTTGAGTATGGGCATCTCTAAGCTGGTTGAGAATAAGATGATGAGCACCATATCTGGTCTTGGCAAACTAGTAACCATTAGTCATGTTTTATATGTTGATGATATCCTAATTTTCTGCAAAGGTCTAAAGAAGGAAATTTTTTCTCTTAAGAAGTTGATCACTGATTATGCTAATGCCTCTGGTCAACATATCAGTGCTAGCAAGTGTAAATTCTACACTTCCAATTCATCTGCCAGGAGAATTTCAAACTTGTCTGTTGTCTTGGGTTTCAGTGCTGGCTCTTTACCCTTTAATTACTTAGGAGTCCATCTCTTTAAAGGGAAACCAAGAAGAGTTCAGCTTCAACCTATTGTAGACATAATAATTAGCAAATTGACCAAATGGAAGGGCCAATCTCTTTCAATTACGGGAATAGCTGATATGGTGAAATGAGTTATTTATAGCATGTTTCTTTATAGCTCCCATATCTATGTGTGGCCTGCTCAGTTTTTGAACCACTTGGACTCATGTATTAGGAATTTCATCTGGTTAGGGGACATCAATACTAGAAAGCTGGTCACTATGGCTTGGTCCAAAGTTTGTTCTCCTTTGAAGAATGGAGGACTGAGCATTAGATCCATCAAAAAGCTGAATCAAGAAGCCCTGGTTAAACTTACTTGGGAAATGATGAGCTCAAAGCATGAATGAGCTCTTTTTTATAGGCAAATATTTGGGGTTGCAACTAAGCCTAGGTCAAGATATCTGAAATCTTCTGTTTGGCCTAGTATTAGAAGTAACTGACAATTTGTTATTAACAATTCTGTTTGGATTGTTGGTAAGGGCTCTAGCATTGAATTTTAGCATGATCATTGGCTTGGTCCACCTTTGATAGACACGCTTAATATTCCTGATTCCATGCCCTCTAGCTTGAAGGCAGAGGTGGCTCACTTCTGTTATGACTACAATTGGGTGATTCTTAAAATGCTTATGGACATATTTCCCTTGGTTTTCTGCCAAATTGAAAAGATTAGATTCTCGGATAGCAAAGACAAAATTTGTTGGCAAAGCTCTAATGATGGTGTGCTCTCTCTTAAACATGCTTTTATATCTATTAATCCTCATGCTAATCCCTTAGCTTGGTGTGGTTTCATCTGGTCTAACTCCATACATCCTTCTAAATCCTTCAACTTTTGGAGACTGGCCAACAATAAAATACCTTGTGATGATAACCTTTAGACTAGAGGATGTAACTTAGCCTCTATGTGTAGCATTTGTTTCAATTCTGTGGAAAACTCAGAGCACATTTTTCTCCATTGTCATATGGCTGCTGCTCTTTGGAATTGGACTCAACTGAAAAATGTCTTGGCAACCAGCAATGTGCATACTGTTAGTATAATCTGGTGGTGTAGAAACCAAGCCAGGTTTGATAACATTTCCATATCCCTTCAGCATGCCATATCCAAGCTAAAACTGGCAATTGCTTTATTTGTCAACTCAACCAATATTCATGGGAAGTCTTCTCTTAATGACCTCATTATTCTGAAATCTTTAAAGGTCAATATTGGTTATCCTAAGTCACCCAAGATTGTTGAAGTTATCTAGTTGGCTCCTACAAGGGGAATAGTCAAAATCAACATAGATGGTGCGGCTAGAGGGTCCCCTGGTCTTGCTGCCGGGGGTGCAATTTTCAGGGGTAATGAGGGTGGGTTTTTAGTTTGCTATGCTAATTTTTTGAATCAAAGTTGACTATATTTGCGGAATTCAAGGCTGCCTTAATGGCCATCAAATTTGCTTTAAAAAATGGTTGGTGCAAGGTCTAGGTGGAATCTGATTCAATGTTGGTGGTAGACATTTACAAAGGTTCTATAAAGCCTCCTTGACAATTACTAAACTACTGAGCTTACTGCAACAAGCTTATGACATCTATGGATTGCAGAGTAACTCACATTTTCAGAGAAGGAAACGTGTGTGCAGACAAATTGCTAACTATGGAATTTTCTCGCGATCTTACACCTATTAGAATGAAATTCTAAACTTTATTAATAATGAATTTAATAGGAACAAGCTTGCTCTTCCTTCCTATAGATTTATATCGTTGTAACTATCCTTTATATGAGCCTTTTCTAATATATGAGTGGGGTGTTTTTTCACCCTTTGCTTTAAAAAAATAATATATCTAAAGGGTAAAAGTGTCACACAATATGGAAAATGTAGCTATGTGCCTTAATTAGTCTAAGGCTCTGTCTGGTTTCCAACTTAAACCTGTTTATTCATTAGCTAGTCTATTAAAATATTATCCCTCCATTTCTTGTTTTGACTTGAAAGCATTAAGGTTACTCTTTTGAGAATAAGGTGAAAAGTGAGTTTGTGGAGTAAAGAGTGTAGTGCATGTGGCTACTTACTCTTGTTCTGGCTAGTGTTTATGATCAATTCTCACACCAATAACCTTATGTATTTTATGAGATTGGGGTGTAGTATATGTGTTTGTTTAAGTGAGAAAAAATGTATACACCAACAATGCAAAAAATTTAGACATTGTCAATGCATTGACCACTGTTTATATTTAATTATCATTGACTCTTAAATATAAGTTTTAAAAATAAATAATAGATGACGTACTCATAATTAAATATGCCATGCACATTCTCAAAACATTTACATCCATGCAATACAATCCATATTTAGTTTTGACATAGCTGTCATGCTTATATTTTCCCCTGGTTAGCTTATTATACTCAGAATTGAAACTGTAAAACAATTGTCAAGAGTATTACAAAGCTCACAAGAACTACGAGATATGTGAATAAAGTATTTATTTTCTAGAGATTAACAAAACAATAATGATATTTTACATGTACTAAAAACGTATTTAAACTTGAAGAATAAGTAGTTCTACAATGGGTCCATTATAGTCCGTGTACCGTATGTTTTGAATGTGGTATTGCTAATATGAAACTTTGTAGCCACTCCTTATGAAAAGCTAACTTCGAGAACCAAAATAAAAAATTTTAAACATTCCAAGGGGTGAAAAATTATATACATAAAGGTGTGGACTAAATCCATAGGAACCTATATATAAAGCTAAAACTTCTTACAACTACCTATTGTGTTATTTCCTCTTGCCCTTCTAATTAATTAAAATAACAATATTTTTTTCACAGAATAAAAAATATAATGAAAGTTAGAGGAACTTACATGCACCAAAAATATCAAACCACCAATACAATTTTCAATAATATCACAATTCATTTTCATATTTTTTTATCATAAAAATTATAATATCATATATACTTAATACAAAAAATGTGATATATTCTCTAAAATGAATATCTGCAAAAATTAAATATTTAATACTAAAAAATAATATTAAGGACCACCATCGACACCATTGTACTTATAAACTAAAAAGATATAAAAATTGTTACATGTGGCATATTATATTTTTTACTTTAAAATAATAAATAACAATAGTTATCAAAATTAAAATCAATCAAATATAAAGAAGCTAATAGTTGTAAGTTGTCCTTCCATGCTCAGAGAGGAGCAAAAGGAGTTGAGAATATCAAAGTGAAGGAGCTAAAAAATTATTAGAAATCTACTCAACTAACTTGTTATTTGTTCAAAATTTAATCGATAAATTTAGTTCATGAATTAAATGAGTTGAATTAGAGCTACAAATAAAGATAATTAAATAAATAAGCTGAACTGAATATAATTCAAGTCGTTAGGTTTATGAGCTTATATAAAAAATCCTATGTATACACGAAAGTGACCCAAATGAGAAAATATCTCATATTAAAATTATGAGAGCAATAAATTATAGGCATGCAACCAATGATCATATGATCACTTAAGACATTCATGTACATTTATCTTTTTATATTGATAATTCAAATAAGATTTAATGATACATATTAATTATTGTCATTTCACTTATTAACAATTGTTCTAACTTGAGTTAGTCTCAATACACACATATTTACACATGTAGACAATCTTTATGACATAAACTTTAATTGGTAGCTTCATTTATTATTAAAATTCTCAAACTTCATCTACATGTATATGTATCATCCATCAACACCTTGTAGGCCTTTAAATTTATACTGATGAGTGACATAAATTTGAACTCATTAACCCACTCGAAAGTTCATGAACTTTTATTGAGTCAAACTTGAGATGAAAAATATTTTAGCATTGAACTTGGCTCGAAACTTTACTCGAATCAATCCTTAATAATTCAAACTAAACTATGCCAAGTTCGAATCGACTCATTTCCATCTCCAAGGTTTACTATGAGGCGAAGCAACAAGAGAATCGTATTGTAAGAAAAAAGTCCATTAATTTTTGGATTTCAAATTAAGGCCCATTACAATATATAATTATAAAATCCGAATAGAAATTTTTCGTAGTGACAGAGTAAGTTCTTTCACATTGCCATGCATCATTCATCACTCATATATATTATTACTATTTAGGAATCAATAATATTTGACAAAAAAATTGATAATGTATTAACGTCATAAAAAAATTAGTATATTATCAATGCATACATTTCTAATCATAAAATAAATTGTTTTGTTGAAAAATCATTTCTTTTATTTTCTATTCATAAGTAGTATTTTTGTAAGATTCTTAGCATAATGTAGATTGTAGCCTTCAATTTTTGGAAAAAAATTAATGTGGTCCTAATCTTATTACAGCAGTTTTACTATTTTAGTTGAATTTCTTTAGACTCTTTTTGCCAATTTAATTTTTTAGTTTTAAAGATAAATGAATGAAAATAGAAGGTTTGAGAGCGATAAAATATAGTTTTAAGATGACTCAAAAGTCTTTTATTTTCATTCATTCTCTATTAAACTCAACTCATTAATTTACCCTTACCAATACAACTTGATAGTCCAATAGAAGAACATCAATACATGCATGTCAAGAAGCTTCCTATTGAGATTGATAAGGAAATGTGAATATGATGAATGCAAAAGAAGTTAAGGGTACCCTAAATGGTGAAAAAGTTCACTCTATATATTATATAACAATAAACATGAATATAATGCCCTCATATTTTTGTTAAACTACCATTTCAATTGCATTCGCTGCATTTAACTGCAATGGGAAAATGTTAGGGAACAAACTCCAACAAACATTATTACGAGGAAACAAATGTTAAGTGACCACTCAAAAATAAAAAGATGCAGTTCTCATATAACTAATTGATAATTTAGTTGAACACATGTGATAGAGGAACTCTAAGTATATTTTCTCATTTCTCATATTAATTAAAGAAAAATACTAAGTTGATGCCCTAAACTGAAATCATTAGATTTTCGTATCCGTGAAATATCTTCTATTACAGTAACAAAAAAAGAATAAATATCCATTTAGACTTATCTTATATAATATATTCAATGCTATAAATTGGAGTGAAATCTAAAAAAAAAGGTTCCCAACAAGGATAAAACATTAATCATCATATATATATTTTAAAAAAATCCATAAACACATTATATGCTTGTTCATTGAACCCACATGATTGTATGAAATGTTATAATTATACATTTAATATTTGTATATATCTAACTTTTTATTTCATTTATACATTACCAATTATGTAGCCAAAAAATTTATACCTAACTATTTGAGGAAGAAAAAAATATATGGCAGGAGAGTTTAAGAATTTTATATATTGTCAATTCATCATCCACCATTTATATTCTACTATTATCGACTATTCAAAAAAATAATAATACTAATGAAGGCATATCACTATTCAAAATCCAATATTTTTAACTATATGGAATGTTATAATTATACATTTAATATTTGTAAATATCTAACCTTTTATTTCCTTTATATATAACCATTTATGCACCCAAATATTTTTATATATTACTATTTGAGGAAGAAAAAAATGTATGCCATGAGAGTTTAATTAAGAATTCTACATGTCGTCAATTTATCATCCATCATACATATTCAATTATTATCGACTCTTCTAAAAAATTAATGCAAATGAACTCATATGATAGTTCATAAATCCAATATTTATAACTATATGGAATCTTATAATTATACATTTACTATTTGTATATATCTAACCTTTTATTTCATTTATACATTACCATTTATGTACCCAGAAAATTTATATTATCACTATTTGAGGAGGAGAGTTTAAGAATTCTATAAGTTTTCAATTTTTTCATTCACCATACATATTCTACTATTATCGACTCTTCAAAAAAATTAATACAAATGAGCCCATAAGACAGTTCACAAATCCAATATTTATAACTATATGAAAGTTATAATTATGCATTTAATATTTTTATATATCTAACCTTTTAATATTTAGTTTTGAAGATAAAGGAATGAAAATATAAATTTCGAGAGCAATAAAATATAGTTGTCAGATGATTCTAAAGCCTAATATTTTCATTCATTATCTACTAAATGCAACTCAT
The DNA here is from genome assembly GCF_001865875.1 of Lupinus angustifolius. Lineage (NCBI taxonomy): Eukaryota > Viridiplantae > Streptophyta > Magnoliopsida > Fabales > Fabaceae > Lupinus > Lupinus angustifolius. The sequence goes on from NW_017715900.1 coordinate 9,997, forward strand.
AAATTTACCCTTACCAATACAACTTGATATTCCAAAATAGAAGAACATCAATACATGCATGTCAAGAAGCTTCATGCTCAATAAGACTGATAGGGAAATGTGAATATGAACGAATATAAAACAAATTAAGGGTACCCTAGAATGGTGAAAAAGTTCACTTTATATATTATACATCAAGAAAGTAAACTTGAATTTAATGCCTCATTTAGTCTTATTTTTTTAAACTACCATTTCAATTGCATTGGCTGCAATAGGAAAATGTTAGAGAACAAACTCCATCAAATATGATTATTAGGGAAAAAATGTTTAGTGACCACTCTAAAATAAAAAATGCATTTTTCATAAAACTAATTGATAATTTTTTTCAAAACACATGTGATAGAGGAACAATAAGCATATTTTTTCATTTCTCATATAGATTAAAGAAAAATATTAAGTTGATGCCTTAAACAGAAATCATTAGATTTTCGTATCCCTATATTATCTTCTATTACGGTAAAAAAAAAAAAGAATATATCTTCATTTAGACTTATCTTATATAATATATTCCAGGCTATTAATTGGAGTAAAAGCTAAAAAATTAGGTTCCCAACAAGGCAAAAACATTAATCATCATATAAATATTAAAAAAATCCATAAACACATTATATGCTAGTTCATTGAACCATATGATTCTTCACAAATCCAATATTTGTATCTATATGGAATGTGATAATTATACATTTTAATATTCGTATATATCTAACCTTTTATTTCATTCATACATAACCATTTATGTACCTAGAAAATTTATACTTAACTATTTGATGAAGAAAAAAAATGTATGAAAGGAGAATTTAAGAATTTTAAATGTTGTCAATTCATAATCCACCATTCATGTTCAACTATTATCGACTCTTGAAAAAAATTAATACAAATGAAGCCATATCAAAGTTCACAAATTCAATATTTATAACTATATAGAGTGTTATAATTATACATTTAATATTTGCATATATCTAACCTCTTATTTCATTTATACATAACCATTTACATATATATATCGAGTAAACTCATGATCCGAATGAGTCGAACTTTATCCAACTCAAGTGCAACTCATTTATTTAACAAATTCAATTTTCAGCTCAAGTTTGTCTCATTTGGTTCATGAACCAACATTATCGAGCTAAATAACGAATTAAGTTTCGAACGAATACCGAGTTGGTTCGGTTCATTGTCAGCCCTACAAGAAAATATACTTGAATTTAATGCCCTCATATAGTCTTATTTTTTTTAAACTACCATTTCTATTGCGTTGGCTGCAATTGAAAAATGTTAGAGAACAAACTCCAGCAAATATGATTATCAGGTGAAAAATGTTAAGTGACCACTGAAAAATAAAAAATGCACTTTTCATAGAACTAATTGATAATTTTGTTCAAAATACATGCGATAGAGGAACACTAAGCATATTTTTTCATTTCTCATATAGATTAAAAAAATATTAAGTTAATGCCCTAAACAAAAATTATTAGATTTTCTTATCCCTAAAATATCTTCTATTACATTAAATAAAAATAATATATCTTCATTTAGACTTATCTTATATATTATATTCTATGCTATTAATTGGAGTAAACGCTAAAAAATTAGGTTCCCAACAAGGTTATATTCTATGCTATTAATTGGAGTAAACGCTAAAAAATTAGGTTCTAAATATTAAAAAACATTAAGCATCATATAAATATTAAAAAACATCCATAAACACATTATATGCTAGTTCATTGAACCCATCACAAATCCAATATTTGTAACTATATGGAAAGTTATAATTATACATTTAATATTCGTATATATCTAACCTTTTATTTCATTTATACATAACCATTTATGTATCCAAAAAATTTATACATAACATTTTGAGGAAGAAAAAAATGTATGCAAAAAGAGTTTAAATTTTTTATATATTGTTAATTCATTATCTACTATTCATATTCAAACTCTTCAAAAAAAAAATTAATACAAATAAAGTCATATCATGGTTCACAAATCCAATAATTGTAACTTATACATTTAATATTTGTATATATCTAACCTTTTATTTCATTTATACATAACCATTTATGTACTCTAGAAAATGTACCCAAAAAATTTATACATAACTATTTGAGGAAATAAAATGTATGCAAGGAGAGTTTAAAAATTTTATACGTTGTCAATTAATCATCTACAGTTCGTATTCAACTATTATCAACTCTTCAAAAAGTTAGTAACTATTTGGAATGTTACAATTATTATTTAATATTTGTATACATTTGACCTTTTATTTCATTTATACATAACCATTTATGTTCCCAAAAAATTTATACATAACTATTTGAGGAAGAAAAAAATGTATGCAATGAGAGTTTGAGAATTTTATATGTGGTCAACTCACCATCTACCATTTATATTAAACTATTATTAACTCTTAAAAAAAATACAAATGGATCCATATGATAGTTCACAAATCCAACATTTATAACTATATGGAATGTTATAATTATACTTTTAATATTTCTATATATCTAACCTCTTATTTCATTTATACATAACCAGTTATGTACCCAAAAATTGTATGCATAACTATTTGAGGAAGAAAAAAAATTTATGTACTGAGAGTTTAATAATTTTATACATTGTCAGCTCATCATTCATTTTCAATTATGATTTACTCTTCAAAAACTAAATACAGGTAAATGTTGAATGATAAAATAATTGAATATAAATCTTTATACTCACGGTGAATATTATACCCAAGCTATTTTGGTTTAATGATTATGTATTTTTTCTAACCAATCACAACAAATATTACATATAGTGATATATTTTGTGAGACAGAAAATATGTGATCCTTCACATCCTCATAAACCTTCTTATGCTCAATTTGTAGTCATATAATGCCTTAATTTAGTTTTTACTAATGTACACATACTGTGATTAGTTTAGTTCTTATAGAAGTAATTTATGCATTTCAATCACCCTTACATGTTTGGTAATACCATGATTTATATCTTTATTATTTTCTGTGATACAAATTATATTGCAGAAAAATTAGATCTTGCCCATCAATCAATCTAGGTTGTATATCAACAAATCCTAAGTCATCATCATTTTCCTTACCATGGCAGATACCTGAACAAGAGTATGATAATGCCATTTTGGTTTCTAAACCATTACTTAAATTAAAAAATTTGGTCTTTCGCTGTTTATAATTTTCTTGGAAAGTTTGTTTTCATTTCAGTTATATGCAGCCATTCCTGAGTAGCATATTATAAGTTATATTTTCTTTTTGTGGAAGATACCTAATGGTATAAGACTCCACTCAGTTTTTCTCCTCATGATTCGGAATAAAAATATATTGTCCTAGATCATATGCTATACTTTGTCCCAAGCCAATGAAAAGTCCTATATAGAATAAACTGCATAATTTATAATCGTTTATACCGAATTGCGAGTCTGTTTATCACTCTGTAATCGTTTATAAGGAATTGAAGAATTGTACAGAAAGATTATTTTACAAGCCATAGAGCAAATAACTTCACTAATACCAAAATGACTGTGTAGGTCAATATCAACAACCTGAAGTTGATGGAGGATTTGATAGAGATGTGCTTGAGTTTCTGGTGAAAGTTGATATTGTTTCTTACATGTGTATGGCAAAGAAAGTAAATTATGTGTTGTGTACTCTTTAACTACAACATTCGGAGATTCAAAGGGTCAAGAAGGGAAACTCAAGCAAATTAATGATTTATTGGGCTGGTATGCTCCAAGTTTTGATTCCATGGAATAGTGTAGTTGTGTGCAATTATTGGCTTTGTTCCTTGATTGATGAAAGCTCAGTGGCTTTATTATTATATTTTTGCCTTAGTATGTGCACTTTAATGGCTTTTGCAGCTTATTCTTTTATAATATAGTGCAAGAATCTTAGACTTATCATGGCAGAAACATTTCAACAAGTTTTCTATCTATTAGTTTCTAATTAAGATTGTCTTTATTAGCTATTGCTCCATTACACTTAGCCTAATTAATCATTGGGTAATCACCTTAGGGAGAAGGATCACATGTTCCATGAAATTTATATCCCCATGTCTCAAACCAATCACATTCCACCAAATAATAAGAAAAATATATTCTATTTTTATTATTTTTCTTTTTGGATTGAGTCATCATTGGAACACAAAAAATGAGACAAATGATCCCATTCATGACCTCAAAGCATCAGGAAAATATAACAAAACTATGAAATTCATCAACTCTACTTTAATAAAAGAAGTTCCTAGGAGGAAAATTGGAAAATGTAGCTATGTGCCTTCATTTAGTCCAAAGCTCTGTTTGGTTTCCACCTTAAACATACTTATTCATTAGCTAGTCTATAAAAAATATTGTCCCTTCTGAGTTTCCATTTCTTGTTTTGATTTAAGAATGAGGTGAAATGTGAGTTTGTGGAGTAAGGGGTCCAGTGTATGATAAATTCTACTAATAACCTTATATTTTAATGACATTGGGGTGTAGTATGTGTTTGACAAAGGATAAAAATGTACAAAACCAACTACATAACAAATTTTTTACATCATTATTGCATCAACCACCATTTATGTTTAATTATCATTTGGATAGAATGGACACTAGCTTTGCTAGTCATCACCTTTGCCGTTTCTAAGTGTTTGGGATGTGGACAACTCATATTGTTACCAAATATTATGAGTTAGCCGCTCAAGTTGGACTCTTGTTTCTAACCCATAATATTTGGGTTTCTCTTTTGAGAGAGATGCAATATGAACATCTTATAGGGAGTCTAGAGCTTGCTAAGGCGTCCACTGTACACTGTACCTTAGTACTATATCCTAGGATGTTGTTCCTTAGATATTCCAAAAACCTGGGCAATTCACCTTTACCCCAGGTTAACCTCAACTATATGACAACTTATTGTGACACTTCATATATGGTGATGATGGCTAAATCACCCCCAATATAGGGTCTATTACCTTAAGGGATATGCATTTTGCATTTTTAGACATTTCAGTCATCATACATTATCTAGAAAAACATAATCATTCAAAAATAATCATTCATCCATGCATAAAAACATATAATATATACTTTATTCAAGTATATAAATCATTCAAACATTTATTCTCACATTACTCATTCATGCATTAAAAAAAATGAAGTATTTCATTATGGCAACACGGGTGTCTCACCAAATCCCTGGTTCATTATGTCCACACAGGTACCTCAGCAGATCCCTGGTTCATTATGACAACACAACACAAATGCCTCAACAGATCCCTAGTTCATTATTACAACACATGTGCGTAAGCAAATCCATGGTTAATTATGGCAACATGGGTGCCTCAGCAGATCCATGGTTCATTATGACAACACGGGTGCCTCAACAAATTCCTAATTCATTATGGCAATACGGGTGCCTAAGAAAATCCCTTGTTCATTATGGCAACACGAGTGCCTCAGAAAATCCTTGGTTCTTTATGGCAACACGAGTACCTCAGCAAATCCCTGGTTTATTATGGTAACACGGGTGCCTCAGCAAATACCTGGTTCATTATAACAACATGAGCGCCTCAACAAATCCCTCTTTCATTATGACAACATAGGTGCCTCAGCAAATTCCTGGTTCATTATGGCAACATGAGTGCCTCTTAAAATCTTTGGTTCATTATGGCAACATGAGTGCCTCTTAAAATCTTTGGTTCATTATGGCAACATGAGTGCCTCTTAAAATCTTTGGTTCATTATGGCAACATGAGTGCCTGGACAAATCTCTGGTTCATTATGGCAACACAAGTGTTGTTACCGTAACTTGCAACAATTATAAATGACAAGAAATAATACTTATTGGTTGAGTCACGACCAGGTCACTCTCTTTAAGACATTTCGTGGCACTGCCCAAAATGTGCAAGATGAATATCAACCATGCTGTCCCTAGGATAAAATATGCCAATTCTCTATTATACGATTTTTACTGCACTATAAGAATCACTCTCGAATACACTCACAATATGGCTACCAATGCCAATTCTCAAATTCCCACAGTATGACTACACATGCCAACTCTTTTTACACAATATTGATTACCAGTGTCAGTTTTCAAAATTCTCACTTTGGCTGCCTATGCCAATTCTCAAGTACCACAGAAAGAAAGAGGGAGAAGGTTGCTGGAAATGCGTCGGCGGAAGTGCCACAGAAAGTCCCACAGTAACGGCTCTTTCTTTGTTGAATGTGTGTTGACTTGGCCAACACACGGTCCAAGCCTAAAAGGCCCCAAAAATTAAATAAATAAATATTTTATTAAAAAGAATGTTGGGCCGCAACTTAAGGCTTATAAAGCCTTTCAACTTCCCACCTCCAAGCAAAGTGGGACTAATGAGTTTTTTCATTTCACTACAAAACATCATTCTTTCAACAAATTCTAATGTTTGTCTCAGCAAATCCCTGGTTCATTATGACAACATGTATACCTCAGCAAATCCCTGGTTCATTATGTCAACACGAGTGCCTCAACAAACCCTTGGTTCACTATGGCAACACGGGTGCCTCAGCAAATCCCTGGTTTATTATGGCAACATGGGTGCCACAGCAAATCCCTGGTTTATTATGGAAACACGAGTGTCTTAGCAAATCCCTAGGATTTTGTTCCTTGGAAATTTTGTTTGAATTTCCTTCCTCCGTTACATGGACCTTTTCATGAGCAATTTAATTTTTAGTATCATTTTTCCGATATTCTTCTTCTAAATGAAGGTGATTACTCAATTGCTCAAGAGATATGTCCTTTTTCTTATGCTTCATGGCTCTTTTGAAATCTTTCCATGAAGAATGGAATTTTTTCTATTATGGAGGTACAACAATGATTTCATTCATATGCATGTTATGTTGGTTGTAGTTATTGTGAATATGTTCAATTTCATGCATTTGTTCCATAACAGATCTATTGTCTACCATTTTATAATTATTGAAATGAGAAACGAGAAACTTCTTACTTGTTGCATCCTCTTGCATGTATCTTGATTCTAATTTCTCCCATAGATTTTTTTTAAGGCAAGGGTGAAACTACACCCACAAATATATTAAAAGAGCCAAGTAACAAGGGAGCCATTAGAAGTCCCTGATTCTATAGTTAGGAAGAAGCAACCTACTTTTTTGAAAATCAGGCAAAATAAAAGAAGGAGAATAATTCCACCACGAACCAGTCCTCAAATTCACTCCAAAATTAGCTAACTTGTTAGCACAAGCATTCCCTTCCCTAAATATGTGAGAAACTCAGACTTGTATACCCAACATAGTGTTCCTGCACTTGTGCATTAGGTTGCCTAGCTTCCAAGGAACCGCCCTACTACCCATAAAAATTTCCACCACCCAAGTTGAATCACACTCCAACCAAATCAAGCCTTTAGAGTAGGAAACCTGGACATACAAAATTGCAGCAAGAACTCCAACACAGAGAGAATCTTGAATACTGAAGTAAGATGCAAAGCAACCCAAGCAACCATCATGGTCATCCCTAAAAATAGCACCTCCCCCTGCATGCCCTAGAAAGCCCTTGGCTGCACCATCAAAATTAATTCTTACCAACCAATTGAAGGGAGATTCCAAATAACCTCAGATATTCTAGGAGCCTTGTTGTAGTTGCAGTTGACATTGGAAGCTTTAAGGATTGAGAATGCAGTCATGGAAGGCCTTGTACAAAGCTTAGAAAAGTTTCTTGTAAAGGAAGTGTCCATTTTTATTTTTACATTTGATTCAACAAGGGAGATTGCCATATTCTCAAATCTGGCTGTGTTCCTACAATACCAGATAACATAAATTGAGTTAATAATGCAAGCCACGAAGACTTGCTTTAATTCAGGGCTCCACCTGTTAGAGATTGTCAGTAGACTTTGAATAGAAGAATTGTCAAGGTTGAAACCAATTTGGTTGCTTAACCAGTTCCATATAGCAGTGGCAAAAGTGCAGTTAAAGAACAAGTGATTAGATGATTCTTCATTAGACCAACACAAGTTACAGATGGATCCCAAAGACATGCCCCTACCTTTCAAATTCTCATCAGTTGGCATTCTATTATTGTAGAGCCTCCATGTAACAAAATATTTTTAGGGTGTGAAGAATATCTTTGCTCCTGACCTTGGCACAATTTTGATGAAGACATCAACATCATCAAAAAGAAGAAAATGAAGAATACTTATGAAGACAAAACTTCAAGACAAATTAGTCTAAGTCTAAGTTGGTACTTCTATCCTATACTCTTGAATATGCAATAGTAGTAATGCTCAAACTATTTTTTAAGAAAATTGAAACACTTCACACATAAACAAAATAATTTTCAAAAATAGTATGTAACAGGTTACTGTATCTAAGTAACAGGTTACACAAGTGAGAAAACCAATTACCCAACAAAAACTGCGGAGGGTAATCGATTAATCAAATGCTATAATCGATTACTCTAATTAAATTTTAAATGTCTAGTTGGACAGTGTATTTGAGTAATCAATTACTCAAGGCTATAATCCTTTACTGAAAGCTGTTGCATCAGTTTTCATATTTCAAAATGAATGGTTTTCATCCCAAACAAAATGGTTTCATTCCAATCAATTCCTACCCTTTCGTGTTATGGCTGGTTGGAAAGCCTATTTAAAGGCATTGAAACTCAGAATCAAACATAGAACTCTTACACAAACTTTCAAACATAATTCTGAAAATTCTTTGAAATATTTTCTGCACTTTTGCAACTTGTTCTTAAACTGTCAAAGTGAATTTTCTGAGTTGCTTGAAGTAAAGTGTTTCAAAGTTTTACAAGCATATACGAGCATTATTACTTAGAGGTACATAGAAGGGATAAGAGTCACTTGAAAATGTGTTTTTCAAGAGTGACATAAGTATTAGTGAGTGTGTAAGGTACATAGAGGTCTCTGGGTGAGATATTGTAATTACAACTCATAATATTTAGTGAAGAAATCTCTTGTGCTACAAGAGAACTGGACGTAGCCTTCAGTTGACAAGAAGGTGAACCAGTATAAAATTTCGGTGTACTCTCTTCTCCTTTATCTCTTGATATTTCTATTTGTTAATTTTCTGCATAAATTCCCCGCTGCACTTAACTCTTGATTTTGCAGAAAAAGTGGCCATAATTTTAAGTCAACTAATTCACCCCCCTCTTAGTTGCAATCTTAGTCTTACAATTGACACTATAGCTATTTTTGAGTAAGTTATTCTCAAATCTGATCCTATATCGAAGATGGCCTCAAGATCATTCATAGGAGAAGGTTCCAACATCAACTTCCCTCCAAGCTTTGTTGGAGAGTGCTATGACGTTTGGAAAATCAGAATGAGAATCTCAAGAATTGGACATATGGAATGCAATTGAAGAAGGACAATATGAACCCTTCACCGTAGTCAACAATGTAAGGGAAGTAAAGCCCAAATCTTCATGGAATGATGAAGATAAAAGGAAGGTGCAATATGATCTCAAAGCAAAGAACATCCTCACTTCAACACTTGGCATTGACGAGTTCTTTAGAGTATCAAACTGCAAATCTACCAAAGAAATGTGGGATACTCTAGAGACTAAACATGAAGGAACCGAGGAGGTAAAAAGGTCGAGACTCAATACTTTTCCCCAAAAATACGAAATGTTTCATATGAAACATGGAGAGAAAATTCTGGATCTTCAAAAGAGGTTTACTCACCTCACAAATCACCTTATTGCACTTGGTAATGTACTATCAAATAATGACTTGAACTTGAAGGTTCTATGATCACTCACCAGAACGTGGCAACCAAAGGTAACAACCATTTCTGAAAAGAGAAGTTTATCAAAAATGTCCTTGGCTGCTTTGTTTGGTAAATTGTAGTTTATCAAATAAGAATATATCTCTCAAGGCGAAAGTAGACAAATATGAATCATCAGAAGATGAATCTAAGAAGGAAGAGATGGAAGACATGAGTCTTCTTGTAAAGAAGATTATCAAGTTCCTTAAAAGGAACAAGGGTGCTAAATCTGGACAAATGAGGAAATTCACCAAGAACAATGACGCTTCCACTTCAAACCAAAACTTCACATGCCTTGAATGTGGCAAGTCTGTCCATATGAAGATGAATTGTCCAAACCTGGAAAAGAACTCTTTCAAAGGAAAGAATGAAATGAGGACTGAGCGGAGAGCCTATATTTCTTGGGAAGACAATGATATCAGTTCTGCCTCTAAACAAGAAAATGAAGAACACGCACATCTCTCTTTAATGGCATCTCATCATTATGATGATGAAGAGGTAAACGACACTAAACTATATTCTTCTGAATTACAAACTGCATTTAATGACTTGCATGGTGAATATGTCAAACTCACAAAGATGTTTCTAAAACAAAAACCTGAGTTAGATGTATTTAGAAACAAACCCTCATCATCTTCATGTCAAAACTGCATTGCTCTTGAAAATAAAGTTTCAACATTAAATATTGAACTTAATTAGCTGAACAAGGGTAGTAAAAGTCTAGAAAAGATCATTAATGATCAAAGACACTCAACATACCGCAAACGGTCTTGGCTATTCAAAAAGCCATGTTTCTAAGAAACAAAGTGTCCCAACAAATATAAACTTTCATAAACAACGTATCCATGCATTTAAACATAGTAATAATAAATCTAGGATACATAACCATCAACTCACATGTACATATTGTAAAAACCATGGGCATACACCAAATACTTATAGATGGGTTGAGAAAGGTACTAACCATATAGGTCCCAAAGAATATTGGGTACCTAATAAAACTTAACATGTTTTGCAGGATAATTTGAGAGCCGCTTGCAACTTATGGTACTTGGACAGTGGCTGCTCAAAGCACATGACAGGCAATAGAAAAAAGTTCTCTATCCTTACTCCAAGGGACAAAGGCTATGTCACATATGGTGATAACAACAAGGAAAAATACTTGGAGTTGGTAGAATTGGTAAACCACCCTCAACGACTATAGAAGATGCATTGTATGTTGAAGGACTCAAGCATAACCTACTAAGCATAAGTCAATTATGTGACAAAGGCTTTCATGTGGCATTCTACACGGATAAGTGCATTATCGAAAGTAAGAATTCTCAAAACTCTAAACTCATTGGCAAGAGGATAAATAATATATACATGATTGACATAGACTCCTCTTTACTAATAACATATTTAGTTGCTAATGATAATCATGATGCATGACTTTGGCATAGGAGAATTGCTCATATACATATGGACCATTTGAGTAAACTCGTAAAGAGAAATTTAGTTGTTGGTTTACCCAAAATGAAGTTTGTTGAAGACAAACTATGTAGTTCTTGTCAAATGGGTAAACAAACAAAGACTTCTTTTAAACCTAAGCACATGGTTTCTTCCGATAGACCATTGTAGTTACTAGACATTGACTTATTTGGCCCCTCAAGGACCAAAAGTTATGGTGGT
>NW_017715901.1:0-75814 GCF_001865875.1 Lupinus angustifolius
AGACACAATGAGGTATTCAAAGCCTTTAGCATTTATGCTAAAAGAGTTCAAAATGAAAAATCACCAAAAATGTTGCTATAAGAAGTGATCATGGGGGAGAATTTCAAAACTCTTCGTTTGAAGAATTATGTGATGATCTTGGCATCAATCACAATTTTTCTGCTCCTAGAACATCATAACAAAATGGTGTTTTAGAGAGAAAGAATCGTTCTTTAGAAGAATTGGTATCATTGTCTTCTGGTATCTTCCTAGGCTACTCTCTTATGAGTAAAGCTTATAGAGTTTTTAATAAAAGAACTCTAGCCATGGAAGAATTCGTTCATGTATCTTTTGATGAAACCAATCATGTGTTAAAGGATGGGTTAACTCTTGATGAAGAGGATTTTCCAAGTCCCCCTTCCAATGAAAAGTCTATTATTGACTCTACAACTAAATCTGAGCATTTGAAAATGGATGATAATCTATCCTCTGAAGAAGAGCATATTCACTCTGATTTACCAAAAGAATGGAGAACTGGTCGAGATCATCCTATTGATAACATCATTGGTGATATTAGCAAGGGTATTACTACTCACTTAATTCTAGAAGATGCATGTCTTAACATGGCCTTCGTCTCATAAATAGAACCCTCCAAGATTGATGATGCAATCGAGGATGAACACTGGATTCTTGTAATGCAAGAAGAATTAAACCAATTTGAGAGAAATGACGTTTGGGAATTTGTACCTAGACCTAGAAATAGGCATGTCGCATGTCATAGGAACCTATTGGGTATTTCGTAATAAATCTGATGAAAATGGTATTATTGTTAGAAATAAAGCTAGACTAGTAGTCCAAGGATACAATCAGGAAGAAGGTATAGACTTTGATGAAACCTTCGCTTCGGTTGCTAGACTTAAAACTATTAGGCTATTACTTGCATATGCATGTTCTTTAAACTTTCAGCTATATCAAATGGATGTAAAGAGTGCTTTTCTCAATAGATATATTCAAGAAGAAGTATTTGTAGAACAACCTTCTTGTTTTGAAGATTAAAAACATCCTTCTTATGTTTAAAAATTAAAGAAAGCTCTCTATGGCTTGAAGCAAGCTCCACGTGCTTCATGTGATCGTCTAACAAATTTTCTACTTGAAAAAGGATTTACCAAAGGAAAAGTCCACACTATACTCTTTATAAAGAAAATAAATCATCATACTCTTCTTGTTCAAATTTATTTAGATGATATTAATTTTGGTTCCACTAATGAATTTTTGTGTAGTGATTTTGGCAAAATGGATGGGGAAGTTGAATTACTTCCTTGGATTACAAATCAAACAACTTGATTATGGAATTTTTGTAAGTCAATCCAAGTATTGCAGAGATTTGCTGAAAATATTTGATATGGATGATTGCAAGTCAATAGCTACTCCTATGAGATCCGGTACTTGCATTGATACAGATGAAGTTGGAAAATGCATTGAAATATCAAAGTATCGAGGTATAATTGGATCCCTTTTATATTTAACTGCCAGTAGACCTGATATCATGTTTAGTGTTTGTCTGTGTGCAAGCTATCAATCTAACCAAAAGAATTACATGTAGTTGATATTAAGAGAATCATGAAATATCTTAAAGGCACAACTGACATTGGATTGTGGTATCCAAAAGGAAGTATATGTGATTTGGTTGGTTATTCAGATTCAGATTTTTCCTGGATGCATAACTGAGAAGAAAAGTACAAGTGGTACTTGTCATATTTTAGGAAATGCTTTAGTCTCTTGGTCTTGCAAGAAATAAACATGTGTTGTCCTAAGCACTGCTAAAGCTGAATATATAGCAGCAGGTAGTTGTTGTACCCAAGTGTTGTGGCTTAAACAACAATTACAACATTATGGCTTAGACTAAGGATGCACTCTCTAAAATCTGACGATACTAGTGCTATAAACATGACAAAGAATCAAGTTATGCATTCTATAACCAAACACATAGATATAAGGCATCACTTCCTTAGGGACCATGTCCAAAAGAAAGATATGACTGTAGAATTCGTTGATACTCATAACCAACTAGCAGATATTTTCACTAAATTCTTGGTTAAATAAACTTTTTATAAAATTAGACGTGAATTAGGCATTCTTGATGAAGTTTACCTATCTTAACATGATTACATGATTATATGTGTGTTTCATTATGTTTATCTCATGCCTACTTCTACTTAAATGTGATCACTTATGTTTAAAACTTTTAAATTTTGGGTCAAAAATCATTTTCATAGCAAAAATATGCCTAAAATTAATTTTTTCTAGGGTCAGTAATCGATTACACTATTGAGTAACCGATTACAGGGTTGAACAGAGAGTTTCAGTAACTGATTACTCAAATGCCGTAATCGATTACTCAAAGCTGTTGTTTGAAATTTTTAAATATTTAAAATTGAGTAGCCAATTAATCAAAGTGAGTAACCGATTACTCTGTTCAAGTATATATATGATTTTCTACATTTTTCAAACAAATCTTCTTCCTCTTTCACTCCCACTCGTCTAACACCCTATCAAATCTCTAAAATCTTCATTTTTCATCCGTTTTGAGTGATTTTTGTGTCCATTCATATCACATTTTTAATTCTAAACACTTCTATACCATCATTTTACTACAACTTGAACTTCCGGAAAAATTGTCTTACTTCCTATGTGAAAGCAAAAGACATTGTTTTGGATTTAAAAACTTTTAGTTCATTGTGCTGTAACATACCCACTCAAGGTAGCACAACAGGTTTCAACCTTGTTTGTGAATGTGATAACTACGATCAATAGGATTTTTACTATTCTCTGTGTAGAATTTCAAAAGGGGAAATAGAAATGCGTATGCAACATGGCTTTGGTGAGACTGTTAAGAATAAAGATATTCTATCTGTTGGACGTCTTAAACATGAAGACCGTTTGCTTCATTACTTTATGACCTATGTCATTTTGACTAAATTTTCAAACTATTCTCAAATAAGTGACATAGAACTTCAATTGATGTATGCTATGAAATATAACATCAAAATCAATTGGGCTCAAATGATAATGAGACAAATGTTGACTGTTCGAGGAACTCAAATCCCCTTGCCCTATGCAATCTTCATAACCAAAATTCTTGAACATTTCAGTGTTTCTACTGCTGGTGAAACCAAGGTCTCTCTAAATCTTCATGAAAGCTATATTGATGTAGACGTGATCCACAAAATTAGCTTCTCTTTCAATCATAATGATCGCACCTATAAGCATAGAAAAGATAGACCGACTACTCCTGCTGAATAATCAGAACCTGCCCCTCCTAACCCTCCTAAACCTCAACCTTCTGAGTTTTATGCTCAATCTTCCTCATCTGTTGCCTTGCCTTCAAATCATATAATTATGGATGAGTTGCTTTCTCTTTGAGGCTATATCACTAACCGAATGAATGCTCTTGATGCTCAAAATCAACAAATCCAGTTTGAACTTCATCGTCTCTCTTCTAAAATAAGTAGCATGGACATTGACGAAGATAGCTCTGATCCTGAGTCTTAGATTATCTTTATTGTTAGGATTTTCTGGTTGTAATGTTTTCCTAGCTTTGGACAATTTGCTGTTATTTTGTTATTTTTGTTGTTATGGTTTGAACAATATTTTAACTTTCTATTATGCGATATCACTTTTATGCTTGTCATATGCATATTGTATGCTATATATGTATATATATATATATATTATGTTGGAAACACTTGGCTTTTTCTGCTTTTTGATGAAGTCAAAAGGGGGAGAAAAGTTAGGAGAAGTGTATTTTCTATCAAATTTCTTTTAGGCACATAACTCTAAATGAAAGGGGGAGCATATAAAATAGGGGGAGCATACTCAAGTCATCTAAACATATTTCAAAGTATGCTACTCTCAGAAAACTACACAGTTAAAATCGATATTAATTTGTCATCATCAAAAAGAGGAAAATTGTGAAGAAGATATTTGCTTCTAATCTTGACACGGTTTTGGTGAAGACACCAACATCACCAAAAAGAAGAAAATGAAGAATACTTATGAAGACAAAGAAGACAAAGCTTCAAGACAAATTAGTCTAAGTCTAAATAGGTATTTTTATCCTATACTCTTGAATATGCAATAGTAGTAATGCTCAAACTATTTTTTAAGAAAATTGAAACACTTCAAGTATAAACAAAAAAATTTCAAAAATAGTGTGTAATAGGTTATTGTATCCAAGTAACATGTTACATAAGTGAGAAAACCAATTACCCAACAAAAATTGTGCAGGGTAATCGATTAATCAAATGTTATAATCAATTACTCTAATTGAATTTTAAATGCCCAGTTGGACATCATGTTTGAATAATCGATTACTCAAGGCTGTAATCAATTATTGAGAGTTGATGCACTAGTTTTCATATTTCAAAAAGAATGGTTTTCATCCCAAACAAAATGGTTTCATTCCAATCAATTCCTACCCTTTCAAAGAGGTGTTATGGTTGGTCGGAAAGCCTATTTAAAGGCATTGAAATTCAGAATCAAACATAGAATTCTTACACAAACTTTCAAACATAATTCTGAAAATTCTTTGAAATATTTTCTGCACTTTTGCAACTTGTTCTTAAACTCTCAAAGTGAATTTTCTGAGTTGCTTGATGTAAAGTGTTTCAAAGTTTTACAACCATATAAGAGCAGTATTACTTAGTATACAAAGAGTTATCGGATTTCAAGTGATATTACATTCAATACGTGTAAAGGCAATCCTACCATTATTGTAAATTTTTCATTGACATTTCATAAATCTTTCTTTCACAAGGGTGTGATAAGAAAAGGGATACACGTCACTTGAAAAGGTGTTTTCCAAGAGTGACATAAGTATTAGTGAGTGAAAAGGTGTTTTCCAACTCATAATATTTAGTGAAGAAATCTCTTGTGCTGCAAGAGTACTGGATGTAGCCTTTGATGGACAAGAAGGTGAACCAGATAAAATTTCGGTTACTCTCTTCTCCGTTATCTCTTGATTTTTCTATTTATTAATTTTCTGCAAAAATTCTCTGCTGCGTTTAACTCTTGATTTTGTAGAAAAAGTGGCCATAATTTTAAGTTAACTAATTCATCCTCCCTCTTAGTTGCAATCTTAGTCTTACAGAGACGGGATTGAGATTGACCAAATATGCTTGCACTAATTATGCTGAGATTGAGCAGGTTTGGTGAAGAGATAAGCCTCTTTCATAGTTAGGATCTCATCACTAGAGTGCAACCAAGCCAAATTGTCATCCCTAGTGGCATTACAAATTGGAGTCTTAACTATTTGCTGACACACTTCAGGGTGAAGCCTAGCTAGCCAAGATGGGATTATCCATGAGGAATCATGAATGAAGTCAACAACCTTAGCCAATAAAATAGAAGAGATTAGATTAGGGATACCAAGGAGATCAACTAAAGGATAGCCCAACCAATTGTCCAACCAATAGTTTATGTTGTTCCCATTACCCAACAACCAGATTGAGTTATCCTTGATCAAATGCCAATACTTTTTGATACCTGGCCAGACAGAGGATTTAGTGTAAGCGGATCTAGGCTTTGAAGCTTTACAAAATCTCTTCCTATAAAAGGTTGCCCATTCCTGAGTGGATGAGCTTAATTCCCAAGCAAGTTTGAGAATGGCAGCCTGATTCATAGCTGTAATTGATCTTAAACCAAGACCATCCTCTTTGACAGGGCAACAAACCTTATGCCAAACAACAGTAACAAGCTTTTTGACTTGAGTGTCCCCGGACCAGATGAAGTTCCTTATGCAATTATCCATCCTCTTTAGTAAATTGACAAGCCAATTATAGACATGAAAGCTATAAACTAATATGTTATGGATTATAGATTTAACAACCTCAACTTTTGTTGAAAGGGTTTTTGTTGGGGGAAGAGTTGGCTTTCCCCTCTCAACAAATCGTCCTGGCAGTAGTGCCTAATTTGTTGAAAGCGGAAATTCCCTCAATTTGGTGTGTGTTCTTTTTATTCGATTAAGTAAGTGAATTCGGTTTTATTCTTTGTTCGCCATCTCGGCTTTATTGAAATAAATTCCAACGCCGGTATAATGGTTTCAAGAATATTCCAGTTACAACTTACTTTTAATAATCACGTGAATAAGTTATTCCTTCTTTGCCCCATCTCGGCTTTGTTACAATAAATTCTAACGCCGGTACAATGGTATCGAAGCAATTCCCTATTACATAATTATTAAATACCTTTGAATACCATCTCGGTTTTGTGGAATAAATTCCAACACCGGTTTAATGGTATTCTAATGTACAAAAGTGATGAATAGTTAGTTGTTAGAAACAAATAAATAAATAAAGAATAAAAGAATAATAAATTTAAGTGACCTTTATTTATTTACTCCCTTTCATTAACAAACCAAACTTCTTTCTTAAGGAAGGATGGTATTAAAGAATAAATAAATTGCGGAATGTAAATAACAATAAATAAAAGTTAGTAAGTTAGCTTCATCACTTTTGTATATTAAAAGGTGTTTTCAACAAATAAATTTATTGATAACACTTTACTATTTTACAATTTACACCTATTTCAAGATTCAATTTTAGTATAGTATAGGGTTATGTCGAACCACAAGGAATTACCTAATAGAATGAATCATATGAACATGTCAATGCACAAATAATGAGTTAAACATATTTTGGTAGTTTTTGTTTTGAATTGCATATAAACAATTTAACAAGAAACATAAACTAAATATTAACAAATTCTTGAGGAGACAAGATCATTTTGAATGAGGAAAATATTTCTCAACTTCTTATGAATTTGAACTACTTAGACAAGTTCTTATGTTTTACTTTGATTAACTCCAAACACCAAGTTCTAAAATCCTCCTTTTAGTGTATGTCCTAAAATGGTAGAATAATAATCACTTATATTTATTACTAAACAATATTACGTCCACAAGAGATTAGGTTGTCACACCCTAATCTTGGCTACTCTAATATTGAAGTAGTAATAAATATAAGATCTTAAGAAAAGTATGCTTAACTTGAAAAATAAACTAAGTAGTACAACTACTTCTTAGTTTATTTGTTAAGTGTTTGAGACAAGTAATTTTATGACTTGAAACCAATTTTTAGGTGATCAATCTAAAAAGAGCATTAATAATTTCTCAAACAAGTAAAATTAATCAAAGCACCAACTTGAAGGATTAAAATTCAAATCTTTTAGAATATAAGAAGAAGTAGAAATACATAACCATATTCAAAAGAAATTGTTAGGAGCTATGGGACTAGCTAGTTGTGAGCTATAGGACCAGCTATGGTGAGCTACTCTGAAAAGTCTATGGTGGGCTACTTGAAGTGATGTCATTGGTGACTTCATGGTTTACTTGATGGCTAAGTCAAGTCTGGGTGCACACTGGTTAGCATACCTGTTGCACCGCTACGCTGCTTGTTTAGCAGCTTTGACCATGCTGAGAGAGACGTGGCTTGGTGCTTGCTAATCTGGGAAGGAGTCTGGTTCTCCGCTGAGCTGCTTGGTTGCACCGCTAAGCTGCTTGTTGAGCAGCTTGGGCATGTGCCAAGCTTGTGTCTGATCGTGTCAAGCTTGAGTTCTGACCGTGCCAGGACTAGCCTGGTGCTAGGCTGAGTGGCCAAGCAGGTCCACTCAACTGCTTGCTTGAGCAGCTTGGTCCAGGTCAGGTTGGTGTCCAGGTCAGCTTTGCGTGGCTTGGTCCACGCTTAGCTGCCCGCTTGAGCACCTTGATTTTGACTTCTTTTTCTTTTTGACCATGAGTCTTTTTTCTCTTCTTTTCTTCTTTCTAAATCCTACAAAAAACATAAAAAAGAAATACAAACACAAATATACAAGATTGTGATATTTTATACAAAAAAAGTATTGTTTTAAGTTGGTTTTTATCAATTATGCTTAAGATAAGTGCCATAAAATTGTATGAATTTTAGGTATGTTTGGCACTTATCATCTTTGCCCATAATTGAGAGGCAAGACCCTTTCCATTTAGCCAACTTGTTAACATTTTTGTCAGCTATTGGCTACAAGTGAATAGCTTTTGGTTTTCCTTTGAACAGAGGAACACCGAGATAATTGAAGGGCAAATGGCCAGCTCCAAAACCCAGCTAGTTAGTGAGATTGATAATTTTTCTTGCATTTGCTTGAGTAGAGTAAAACTTGCACTTGTCAAGGTTTAAGCATTGACCCGATATTTTAGCATAATCAAGGATACCCTTTATAGCTGACAAGTCTCTTTTGATGCCTCTACAAAAAACAATATGTCATCAACATAAAGAACATGACTGAAAGTGACAATCTTAGGACCAGAAATTGTGCTAATTCTCCCACTCTCAAGAAAATTAGATAAACCTCTGCTAATCACATCTTCAACCAAACAAAACCGAAGAGGGGACAAAAGATCACCATGCTTAACCCCTCTCTTGCAACTGAAAAAACCCACAAATTGACCATTAACAAAAATGGACAATTTAGAAGAGTTAAGATTCACCCCTATCCAGTTTATAAATGAGTTATCAAATCCAAAAGCCTTAAGGGTGGCCATAAGGAACCTCCAATCAATATTATCAAAAGCCTTTTTGACATCCAACTTGATTGATAAGTTACCACCAAAGGTCTTATGACCAAGGAGATTAATTGCTTCAGAAGCAATGCAAATGCAATCCTGGATATGCCTATCTTTTATGAAGCCCCTCTGTTGATTTGAAATAATTTTCGGAGCAATTATTGCAAGCCTGTCAGCCAAAAATTTACTGATGATTTTGAATTGAAAGTTTGCTAAAGCAACTGGCCTAAAAACCTCAATTTTATCTACACTAGAGAACTTAGGGATTAGAGCAATATTGTTTGAGTTAATGTTAGGAAGGTTCCATCCCTGATTGAAGAATTGAATCACTGATTGACAAACATCATGACCAATGATGTCCCAAAATTCCTAGAAGAAACACCCTCCAAACCCATCAGGGCCAGGGGCACCCTCCCTATTAATGGCAAAAACAACAACTTTAACTTAATCATTCAAAGGAATTATGGAAAATATTGTGTTATCCTCCTCAGAAACCAGATGAGGAATTACAGAGTTTATGAGGTTGCTAGGATGAATTTCATTCTCTGAGGCATACAAGTTGGTGAAGTAATCCAACACATGATTTGCAATTTCATGCTGATCCAGCAAGGGGGTATCCCCATTTCTAAGCATGGACATAAATTAGTAGCATACCTGATTTTGGAAATTTTATGAAAGTAGCTTGTGTTCCTGTCACCACTAATCTGTCAATTCAATCTGGATTTCTCCCTCCAAAACTCCTCAGAATTTAAGGCAACTAACATATCCTTTTGAGCTAGAAGGATTTCATTTTGGCCCTCAGATGTGAGTCTCTACTGGATAAGCTCCACTAAAGCTAAGGCACTCTTGACCCTTAAATGAATGTTTCCAAAAATCTCTTTATTCCAATTTTTTTTAAATATCCTTAAGGCCCTTGAGCTTTTTGGATAGGACATACATAGGGCATCCCACCATATTGCTAGTCTAGTGAGTCTCAACCACCCTTATGAGGATCTGGTGTTGAAGCCATATTTTATGGAACCTAAAAGGAGTTTCCATAATGTTAGAACCTTTGGAAGAGCAAAGCATCAGAGGATGGTGATAAGAAGCAGATCTAGGAAGAGTGTAACAAGAGGTGTGATGCCAAACTGAAAGCCAACTATCATTGCAGATTGTTCTATCCAATATTTTTTCAGTATGAGCCACCCCTTTCCTTCTATTAGACTAGGTGAATTCAGATCCCCTAGTCAATATGTGAGGCAAGTTACCAACCTCAGAAAAAATTTTGAAATCTTCACAAGCAGTTCTATTAGGCAAAGAGATTCCTCTACACTCATTGGCTCCAAGGACATAATTAAAATCCCCTATGTAACACCAAGTACCATGATTGGCAGAAATCAGAGAAAGAATGTCAGACCACAAGGAACTACACATCAAGTATTGAGTATGTGCATAGACAACACAAATGAAAACTTGGCGACTATCCAAAACCAGGGAAATAGAGATTTGCAGAGAGATATTAGAAATGATGTTTGGATTGAGACCAACATGACAAACCCCACAGATATTAGGCAACAACTTATCCCTATCATTCACAATGAAAAGCTTTAAATTCAAGGCAGACCAAAATAAGGGATTAATCTTGTTAGAAAGCACCATGGGCTTAGATATGAAGACAACATCTAGCTTATTTTCAGAGCAAAGCTTTTTAAACACTAACCTAGTTTTAGGTTTACCCATACCTCTACTGTTCCAATATATCACCTCCATTTGGAAACATTTAGATAACCACCTCTACGGGTAAAATGAACTCTTTCCAAGCTTTGTCTATGTCTCAATTTTTTCTTTTGAGATTTTGACAAAAACTTTGTGTAGGTTCCCTCCTCAGCTATATCAGCATCACCACTTTCAACTATAGCATCCTCCCCTTCATCAGCCCAAAGTCTACCCATAGTTCTTGACTCTTTTGCTGCAGGCAAATTGGTCATTTGATCATGAGGTTGGATTGTGAAATTTTCTATTTGCAAGAGCTGCACTCTGTTGTTATCCTCATTCTCCATGAAATCCTCCACTCTAGTATCACTTGATTCCTCATCAGATGATCCTTCTGAATCAACTGCCTCATAAACAGGGGGGAGAACATCCTTATGAAGCTGATCCATTTGCAAATTCCCACATTTATCAAACTCCAAATTAATGACCAAGTTATTTTCATGGGTTGCATTAGTCACTTCCCTCAACTTTCCAAGAAAATGGTCACTGTTTTGAGTTGGATTAGGGGTGTTTTTCTTGTTATCATTTTCTGGTATGAGCTTTGTAGATTTCCCTATAGGATTAGCTTTCTTAGGCCTTAAAGCCTCAACTCTTGATTCCTTATTAGTTCTCCTACAATTAGAGACCAGGTGTCCAATTGAATGGCATCCAGAGCAAAATTCAGGGAGCTTTTCATACTCTATGTAGACAAAAAATGTGAATCCTTCTCTTTCTACCAGAATTTGATTTGGCAGGGATCCCTTAAGATCTAGATCCACCAAAATCCTGGCAAAGTGCCCAAAGGACCTACTTGAGGTTGCTTTATCAAGATATATTGGGGTTCCCAACCCCCCAGCAATTGAAAACAAAATCCTAGCACTACGATACTCAAGTGGGAGACCCAAAATCCTTATCCAACATTGCGAATGTGACAGTTTCTGTAGGCTAGGATTGAAATCCGGGGTCCACAGAGACAACCGAAGAAAACCTGGCTTCAGACTCTAAGATCCAAGCGCGCAAACCGTCCTCATATCCTCAACCGAGGAGAAAGAAAAATCATAGAACCCTCGACCCAGGGAAATCATGTTCTATGTTCCAATCATGTTCCATAGGGCATGAAGCTTAGTTATGAGGTCATTGAACTTATGGGCGTGTCTCCCTTGGATAGAATAAGCCTTCCATGATTGTGAGTCTTACACCGTTAGAGGCCAGACTGGTACTCCTCCTTTGGAATCTTAAATGTTATAGCATCTCCCTTAATACATGGTTGAGGCAACTGAGAAATGGAGATGTCGTAGGTGGCCTTGAGAGCTTGAGCGAAGGATTTCTACGTGTTGAGTTTTGGGATCTTTGGAGTCGCGAGTTTGCTATTGATTACCTCTTCAGACACAAAGGTGTTTAGATTTGCCAAGAAGTTCCAAGGAATTATGGTTTTGAGATTTAAAGACTTCATCATTGTAGTTCCAAGATTGTTAGAGATTAAATCCTAGCAGAGCTTTTTTGACACATGGCATGTCTCTTCTTCATTCTCTAATGACCTTGTGGTGGTAAGGACATATACCACTTTTAAAGTAGTAAGAAGGAATTTTATCTTCTTCTGCCAGCGGATAAAGTTGCCTCCATCAAATTCTTCCAATTTCACAAAATCAAAAGTCATTTCTTTGAGTGATGCAACCATTGATAAAAAATCGAACCTAAAGATTAGTATGGTAACACACGCTTTGGAGGTTTTTACATACATATCTAACAACCATTTCTTTATTCAAGTGGTGCACAATTTCCCATAATTGATAATATATTAACGTCCTAACAAATTATTTCATTATCAATGTATACATTTGTTATCATGAAATAAATTTTTTGTTGAAAAATCACTTCTTTTATTTTTGATTCATAAGTAGTATGTTTGTAAGATTCTTAGCATAATGTAGATTGTGGCCTTCAATTTTTGGAAGAAAAAAAATTAATGTGGTCCTAATCCTATTAGAGCAGTTTCACTAGTTTAGTTGAATTTCCTTACACTCCTTTTGCGAATCTAATTTTTAGTTTTGAAGATACTGGAACGAAAATAGATATTTTGAGAGCAATAAAATACAATTATGAGATAATCCTAAAGTTTTCTATTTTTATTTATTCTCTATTAAACTTAACTCAATAATTTACCCTTACCAATATAACTTGATAGTCCAATAGAAGAACATAAATACATATGCATGTCAAGAAGCTTCCTGCTCAATCAGACTGATAAGGAAATGTGAATATGAATGGATGCAAAACAGTATACTTGAATATGAAGCCCTCATATAGTCATATTTTTCTTAAACTATGATTTCAATTGCATTGGCTGCATTTAATTGCACTGGGAAAATGTTAGAGAACAAACTCCAGCAAACATGATTAACAGGAAAAAAATGTTAAGCGACCACTCAAAAATAAAAAATGCACTTTTCGTAGAACTAATTGATAATTTTGTTCAAAACACATGTGATAGAGAAACTCTAAATATATTTTCTCATTTGTCATAAAGATTAAAGAAAAATATTAAGTTGATGCCCTAAACTGCAATTATTAGATTTTGGTATCTCTAAAATATCTTCTATTACAGTTAAAAAATATATATATCTTCATTTACACGTATGTTATATAAAGATAAAGTATCATCATAATATATCTAAAGGATAAAAGTGTCACACAATATGTGTTCCTACCCGGCGATCCAAAAGGCCCACCTGCTTGGTCGCCGAGGTAGGTCTCGCGTGATTGACCCACAAGAGTTGACCTTGGAGACACTTCCTGGCATGCCGTCTGTACCTCACCAACCCACCTACCAACACGGCAGACAGACTACAAAACGGCTACCAAACCGGCCACAGGCTAAAAGACAAGGTAGCACAGAGTACGGTCCTAGCAGGCCGACTGACACGGAAAAAGCAGCCCCCGATAATACTCTTGGTCGGCTACGTACTACACTACGTGCCAGGAGCCCGAAGTCAACTCTCCCCCCTATAAATAGAAGTCTTTACCAACAGGAAGTATTCTAATCTCTCTACTCTCTAAGCATTACTTACTTTATTGCTCTCTCTCTCCTCATATTCTCATATTCCCATACACTTCACCCAAGTTCATATACTGACTTGATCGTCAGAGAACCTTTTCAGGTACCTCCACCTGCGGGTCCAGCTCTTCCACATCATCCTACTACACTAACGTTCTTCCTCCTCTTCATCCTCTACAACCGATCAACTACCGTTCATACCTTTGTGTTCTAGGAAAGAACATTGGCGCCGTTTGTGGGAAACTCACACCATGGTGACTACCAGAAACCGAGCTCTATCTACCAGCCAAGTTGACTCTGCCCCAAGTACCCTTCCCCCACCAAGGCAACCATCCCATCAAGCCAGCCGAAGTCATCATACCACACCAGAACAACAACCAACCACCCAACACCTCCTCCAAATGCTAGAACGCCAAGAGCGGCTCATCCAGCAACAGGCCGACATAATAAAAGAACTTCACCAATCTAAGACAAACCTTGGCGATCACTCAGAGCGTCCTATTCATGAAAGTCTCAGAGCATCCTATTCACGAAAGTAACCGTGAAGAGTCAGCGAGTGAATTCCACCTACTATCCCAATCAATCCCACACCACTCCTGCGGTGCTAGACATCCCATTACACCTACCATTATGGCCTACCCATTACCCTCACACTTCACCCGCCCCACAAATATGGACTAGTACGATGGTACGGCAGACCCCCAGGATCACCTTGACGCTTTCGAGGCTTCCATGTTAATTCACGGGGCGACCGACCCAATTATGTACAGAGCTTTCCCTTTGACTCTTAAAAAGGCGGCTCTACAATGGTTCACTCGTTTGGCTCCAAACAACATCAGCACATGGGATACTCTAGCTTTAGCCTTCAACACAAGATTCACGGCAAGCAAAGAGCAACCCAGGTCGTCGTACACGCTGTCTGGCATTCGCCAAGGACCTAATGAATCCATTCGGGTGTACCTAGATCGGTTTAATA
Source organism: Lupinus angustifolius (assembly GCF_001865875.1). Taxonomy (NCBI): domain Eukaryota; kingdom Viridiplantae; phylum Streptophyta; class Magnoliopsida; order Fabales; family Fabaceae; genus Lupinus; species Lupinus angustifolius. The sequence continues at coordinate 14,335 of NW_017715901.1, forward strand.
CCAAGGCCATGAAGATACGTACTTTGAGCCATGAGGTCGCAGTGCACGTCCTCGTTATGGGACTTCAAGAAGGTCTGTTCCGCATAGAGCTAGCCAAGTACACCGATCTTACAATGGAAGACCTCCGCTCCAAAGCCCAACAATTCATCAATTTGGAAGAACCCCACCATATCCACACCCACACCGAGCCCCAAATACATCACCCCTCACGGGAAGCCAAACGAGCAAGACTCCACGACCACCCCCACGACCTACCCTCACAACCCAAAAAACCCAAATACTCCACCTGCACCCCTTTGAACGCCAGCCGCTCAAGAATTCTGCAGGAGGTCTTCTCCACCCACCTCGTCCAACTTCCCCGTCCACGCCCTACCAAGCCAGGCCCATAAGACCAATCCAAATACTGCGATTATCATAGTATGTTTGGCCACCTGACCAATGATTGCCCACAACTCTGTGACACCATCGAAGACCTCATCCAAGCCGGTCATTTACAGCTGTTCATCGCGGGTTTGGAACAACGTCGGCGATCGCCACAGCATCATCGACCCGAGTCTTCGAAAAGGCGGTCCCCTCCTCAATTTCAGCAACGACGCCCTACCCCACGACCTCAAGCGGATAGGCACCGTACAGACAACCGAAGGTCGAGGAGCCTAGTTGACATTAACACTATTTCAGGAGGCTTTGCCGCTGGAGGCACCTCCAGGGCCGCCCAGAAGAGGTATGTGCGGGAGGTAATGCATGTTACCGCCAGGAGCTCCGAGCAGAGACAGAGCTACAGTTCAACGCCCCCTATTATATTCGACGACCGTGATTATGAAGGTGTCTTCCGAGGGCACGATGACCCCCTCGTTATCACTGCCAAGCTCAATAACAAAAAGGTTAGCCGCCTATTCATTGATCAGGGAAGCTCAGCTGACATTATCTTCCAGGATTTGTTTGAAAATATGGAACTCCATGACCGCGATCTCCTGCCATATGATGGGCAATTGGTCAGATTTTCCGGTCAAGGAATTACCCCCAAGGGGTACGTGGAGATTTGGCTAACGATTGGCGACCACCCTTTGAGTAGGACGATCCAGACAAAATTCTTGGTGGTCTAGTGCGATTCAGCGTACAAGCCATTATTGGCCGACCAACTTTGAACAAGCTTAAAGCAATCGTCTCTACACCCCATCTATGCATGAAGTTCCTCTCAATCAACCTCCAAATCTGCACAGTGAAAGGGGATCAGCACTCAGCTCGCAGTTGCTACTAGATGAGCCTCCGCCCCCACTTCAGCAAACAGCACGCACCCCCCTCCAAAAGAACTTTGCAATTGGGCTAATCCTCAAGACAGGTGGTCTATCTTGGCAACACCCTTCCGCCAAATCAATGGTTGAAGCTGGAGGCATCTTTGAAGGCGAACTGGGACCTCTTCGCCTGGTCAGCAGCAGACATGCCTGGTATAGATCCTTCCTTTGTCTGCCACCGGCTAATGACAAATCAGGGTGCTAAGCCGGTGGCACAGAGAAGGCGGAAAATGGGGACTGATAGGACCAAGGAGGTCGCCTTGAATGTTGTCGAGTTGCTAGAGGCGAGTTTCATCCGTGAGATCACTTATACCACTTGGTTGGCGAATGTTGTGTTGGTAAAGAAGCCTTCTTGGAAGTGGCAGATGTGCGTGGATTACACGGATCTCAATAAGGTATGCCCTAAAGACCCTTATCCTCTTCCCAATATTGACCATTTGGTGGATAACTCTTCAGGCTATCAGTACATATCCTTCATGGACGCATATTCCGGGTACAATCAGATTCCGATGTACCCTCCCGACTAGGAGAAAACATTGTTCATCACTGATCAGGCCGCCTACTGCTACACCGTCATGCCTTTTGGGTTGAAAAATGTTGGGGCGACTTACTAGAGAATGATGAGCAAGGTGTTTTCCGAGCAGATTGGAGAACACATGGAAGTTTACATGGATGATATGATCGCCAAAAGCCTTCCCGATGAAGATCATATATCCATTCTGGAAAATATTTTTCAACAACTCCGCAAGTACAACATGAGGCTCAATCCAGAAAAATGTACCTTCGGAGTGGAAGCTAGCAAGTTCCTTGGTTTTCTTCTGACTAGTCGAGGAATTGAGGCGAATCCATCCAAGTGCCAGGGAATCATCGACATGAGGAGCCCCCGAACAGTCAAAGAAGTTCAACAGTTGAATGGGCGACTAGCTGTATTGTCCAGGTTTCTCCCGTCCGCCGCCAAACACTCACTTCACTTATTCCAGTTGTTGAAGAAGAGCAAGAGGTTTGAATGGTCTAGCAATTGCGAAGCGGCGTTCAACATTTTCAAACAATATTTGGCTGCCCCCCTATTCTCTCTAAACCAGTGCCTAATGAGGTTATGTATGTGTACCTGGCTGTGTCCGATGAGGCAGTCGCATCCGTATTGATCCTAGAGACGGCAGAAGGACAAAATCATGTCCATTTTATAAGCAAAGCCCTGCAAGGCCCATAATTGAGGTACCAGAAGCTGGAAAAGGTGGCTTATGCATTATTGATAACCACGCGAAGGTTACGCCAATACTTCCAATCTCATGCAACTGTTGTCAGAACCAACCAACCAATCAGGCAAATCTTACATAAACCAGAGTTGGTTGGGCGGATGATCACGTGGTCAATAGAACTCTCACAATTTGACATCCATTTCGAACCTCGCACGGCCATCAAGAGCCAGGTCCTGACTGATTTCGTGGCCGAGCTGACCGCACCAGAGGGCGATCGGGAACGGGTGTGGACTATCTTTGTCAACGGGTCTTCTAATCCAAGGGGCAGCGGGGCTGGGATTCTGCTGGAGGATGGACAAGGGGTAACCATCAAGCATTCCCTCACCTTCACGTTTCCAACCTCCAATAACCAGGCAGAATATGAGGCTTGCATCGCCGGAGTACAGCTAGCAAAAGAGGTGGGGGGCCATAAGGTATTGATTTGTAGTGATTTCCAATTAGTTGTTTCCCAAATTATAGGTGCATACCAAACCAAGGATACCCTCCTTGGGAAATATCTGCTCAAGGTAAAAGAACTCATGGTCGACTTCGATAAAGCAACCATTCAGCATGTGCCCTGTGAAAGCAATGCCTGGCAGATATCTTGTCCAAACTCGCCAGTACCAAATGCCTCGGAAAGAATCGGTCCGTTGTCCAGGGCATAGTCTACCACCCAAGTATCATGGCAGTGGAAGAAGTGGAGATCCCAGACAACTGGACGGGCCCATTCATCCGATACATCCTCCATGGTAACCTGCCCTTTGAGTTAAAAGAGAAGTAACGATTCCTCAGATGTTGCTCCTGCTACACTCTAATCTGGGGGACCCTATATCGGCAGAGATTCACCGCCCCCTTGCTTAAATTTCTTGGTCCAGAACGGGCGGATTATGTCCTTAGAGAAATCCATGAAGGAAGTTGTGGGCATCACTTGGGCACCGCTTCACTCGCCAAGAAGGTGTTACGTGTTGGATACTACTGGCCCACAGTGGAAAAGGACGTCGTAGACCTTACTCGAAAATGCACTCGTTGCCAACTTTTTGCTGACTTCCACAAAGCCCCGCTAGATGAATTAACCACAACACAAGCGCCTTGGCCTTTCTACATATGGGGTATGGACATCCTGGGACCTTTCCCTCAAGCAACGGGGCAATTGAAATTTTTGATAGTCATCATAGATTATTTCACCAAGTGGATAGAGGCAGAAGCATTGGCCACCATCACCTTAGCGAATATCCAAAAATTTACTTGGCGAAACATAATCACTCGGTTCGGTATCCCATCTGCCATAGTAACTGATAACGGCACCCAGTTTGCTGATCGAAGGTTCCAATAATTGTTGTCAGGCTCCGCATTAAACAGCACTTCACTTCATTGGAGCATCCACAAACTAATGGGTAGGCCGAGGCAGCAAACAAGGTCACCTTAAAAGGTATAAAGAAGAGGCTGGACGAATCGAAAGGAAATTGGCCAGACCAGGTCCATCACGTGTTATGGGCGTACCGAACCACTCCCCATTCTACAATCGGCGAGTCACCATTTAATTTAACATACGGCGTAGAAGCTACGCCATGATCCTGGTCGAGATAGGAGAACCTACCTGGCGAACACTTCAGTTCAACGAGGATGGCAATCAATCTCTCCTAAGAAACAACCTTGACGAGGTGGAGGAGATCCGGGAAAGAGCTCGTTTGAGGGAAGAAATCATCAACAAGAAAACCGCGGTGAAGTTTAACTCTTCAGTCATTCCCCACCAGTTTGACGAAGGAACTCTGGTATTAAGGAGAGCAGATATAGGACGGGTAAGGGGCAAGCTGGGACCCAACTGGGAAGGATCTTACCGTATAACCAGCAAGATTGGCAAAGTTGCTTACAAACTTCAGGATTTGGCAGGGAAAGATATCCCAAGGACTTGGAACGCCGCTAACCTTCGGTTATTTTATGCCTAAGCGACAACCCCATCCGCGGTTGGTCATCCCTTTCTAATCTTTCTCAAATATATATGATAACGAGGTATTATACTTTGTGTTGTTTTGAAAGATCACTTCCCACTCGTGGTTTCCACATTCACCCAAGGAGCCGGTTTTCGCCCCCCTTGCCTGGTGCACTCACCCGCCCGAAGCGAGGATCACTTCTCACTCGTGGTTTTCACATTCACCCAAGGGGCCGGTTCCCCCCCCCCTTGCCTGGTGCACTCACCCGCTCGAAGCGAGGATCACTTTCCACTTCACCGGGTACACTAAAAGGCGATCAAATCCAGAATTGCTTCTATCAAACATTCAAAATTACTTAAGACAATTCCTTTGGAAATTATACAAGTCATTTTGTAATACGAAATTGAAACAAAAAGGTGAGTTCTCATTCAAAAAAAAAAACTATTACAAGCTACTTAAAGAAAATTACATATTCTCCCCCTTTTGACCGGGAAAAGGCAGCGGAGTTGGGTCGCCGTTTTCATCAGCTGCCAGTAGGCGACCTTCTTCCACATAGGTACCCAGCTGCATCCAAGACCAATCAGTGCTTGGAAAAGCCAACGCCAGCTGCGCCTAGGCACTCTCCCACGCCTCTACAGCGGCTTCGTCCATAAGTTTCTCCAGTTGCACATTTTCGGCGCTCAACTAACCCTTCTCTTCCAGCAAACCAGATTTTTCAGCTTCGACAATTGCCTTCCCCGCCTCCAATCCCCGAACCCAAGTTTCCAGAGACGCCTTCTCCTCCCCCAACGCCCGCACCTGCGCAAGGAGTGCAACTTTTTCTTGCTCGGCAACTTCAACGTGGGCCTTCAATACCACTGCAGCCCCCTCTTTCACGTGCCGAATCTCAAGATCTCGCCGCTGGAGCGCATGATCTTTAGCACGAACTGCCCCCTCAGACTCCATCACCTGGATGGTAAGCCTGATCTTATCACTCTCGAGAAAGCCCACACGGGCTGTCAGATCGGCTACCTGAGCCCCGGCGACCTCACCCAGCTTGACAAGCTCCTCCTTTTCCGCGGAATGAAGATCAGCCATCCTCTGCCTCTCCGCCTCATACAGAGCCCGAAGTTTCGCCATCGAACTATCTGCAACCCGCGACTCCAAGACCCCATCAGTCTCCAAGTACTTGTTGATGGAGGCAATGAGGACAGAACTGCCCTTTACATGCTGCAACAAGACGGGTAAGGATAACTTGTCAAAGGCCTCCTTGGTCTGAGCATTCATGAGCGCCTGATCAATCATTTTGGGGACAGAAACGGAGGAGAGACGATCTTGGCTACCCCGAAAAGTTCTCTTCTTGCTTGGATTGGCGGGGGGATCAGTTTCCACTCCAGCTACTTGAACAGGGGCAGGGGTCGCCGCCGTGGCAGTAGCGGCAGTCTCCTCTACCCTCGTCGGTGCAGACGGAGGTGTTTCAATAGGAGCAGCGGGAGGGACCACTTCGGTAAATGCAGCAAGGGGCGGGTTAGAGGCCCTTTGAACTAACTCCTGATCTACAAGGTCTTCAAGTTGCTCAAGAGGAGGCGACTTCCTAGCAGGGCGACCCCCTCTCACTGAAGGTGGCTGAACAGGCGACCCATGCGCCCGACTGGGAGACCCCTCACTATGCTGGGGAGCGGGGGATCCCGTCCTCTGGCGTTTGGAAGCAGCAGCGTCTTTCTTGACCAAGTCGACGACCCTCTTCAACCGCATGCTCTTCATCAACTTCTCACTCATTTTGGACTTTAGTTTAACTGCACAGAGAAAAAACAATCAGTAAAGGGATAAGGAGATATATAAAAATCAAACAATATAGACAATCAACGTCCGGCCCGCCCACCAACAAAATCTACTAAAGCTCCACCCCCGTCGCGGATCTCTGAGCAAGGGAGAAGTCCTCCCTCATCTATCCAATAGGTCATAGCCTCGGCGGCTTTCACCTCTTCAGGAGATAAATCCTCATTCTCCACTTGAAAGCCCTTAGAAGGTCGCTGGTGGATGTCCCCATTCCACGAGAAAGGAAACCGAGGCGCGCCAGATTTGGTAAAACACCAAGAGTTGAATGCCTTCCTGACGTTCACTCTAAAGTATCCGCCTTTCCACTTTTTCTCGTTCGATGAAAATGGCATAAATAACCCCCGCCTGGGCCAAGATTGGAGACACGTCCACCCATGACGACCCTCTTTATCTTCGTTAGTGTTGGTGCGATGACCGACGCGGAACATCCAGAAGAATAACTTTATTGTGCAAGGGATGTCCGCCGTCTTGCACATGATCTCAAAGGCTCGAATGAACCCCTAGGAGTTGGGGGTCAGTTGACTAGGAGCGATCCGCAAATGCTCTAGGACCTGCACGTCCCATTCCTCTAGGGGGAGGCGAAGCCCCAAGCGCCAGCAGTACGCCTCATAGAAGAAGAAGGTATGCTTATCACTCTTCTCCTCAGCAAAGTTGTAACAAACCCTTTCCCCCGACCTATGGGCGCTGATCTCGAAGCCATGAAAAGATTTTTTGGCCACATGAACATTAAGGGGAGTCCCGTAGGGGAACGTGCTAGGAGTACCAAGCACCTCCCTGTCAACCCACCAATAGCGGGAGTCCTCCCCAACCATCTCTTCAGGAACAGACAGTTGAGGGGCCTTGGCCTTGTATGTCCTCGTCGTCATGAATCTGCCATCACAAGAGTCATCAGACTCAGACTCAGACTCAGACCCAGAGTTGTCGCTCAAAATAGACCCATACTTGGCACGCAATGATGCCAGAAAATCGTCGGCACCTCTCCATTGGAACCCTGCACCTCCATTTTTGGGAGGAGGTGGAACGATGCACAACGGCTCGGGAACCTCCACTAATGCATAAGATGAGGATGGTGGTTTTTGGAAACACAGTGGAGGTCCAAGAAGGATCTCCACATCAGAATCATACTCATAATCACATATGTAAACCATGAGGAACGAGTGTTACCTGGATTAGAGGAAGAAGTTGGAAGAAGTTGAAAGGAAGTCTGAGGAGAATCACGAAGAAGAACACGGTGGGAGTGAAAGTCGTAGAAAATACTCAAGAAGGATGGAAACAGGTAAAAGAGGAAATGCCACGAGGCGTTTTCTATTTATAAGAAAAACCTGAGCCATGGGCCCCGTGGCAAGGCCCAACCCCGTTCTCATCAGGATCATAGAAAAACACTCGAGTGCAATCCAACGGAAACTCGAAAAACAAGGAAAATTCGGCGGAAATCAAAGGTCATGCCACGTGCTGGCACTCGAATAACTAACAGTCACCTCCCATGTCACGACAAAGTTCGGCGGACATCAAGGGCCACGACAGTTAATGATGAAACGTCTCACCCCAACGGATACATTACCCAAGGCCATTAATATCTGCCGCGTATTGCGAAGAACCAAAGAGACACGTCACACAAAACCCCAAACGAGAAGAGCGTCTAGTTGTTGAAGTTGGATCAACTCGCCCAGTTAGGCAATCGCCAGATCGAGGAACGTTTCTAACAGTGCTCGCCCAGCGTCCTGGCGAACTCAGAACAATGCCTTTCAATCTCAGTTCACCAAATCTCACACAGTTGGATCGCCCAAGAAGAGGTTGTTTGAGGATCATTTAGAGTCTCCCAATATGCTCCCCCAGCATCCTGGCAGACTCAGGGCAACTGTTCCACCATGAAGTAATCTAAGTCATGTGAGGCTCGTTTAGAGTCTTCCAACATGCTCGCCCAACATCTTGGCAGACTGAGGGCAACTGTTCCTACCCGACGATCCAAAAGGCCCAACTGTTCCACCATGAAGTAATCCAAGTCATGTGAGGCTCGTTTAATCGAAAGTTCGTGAACTTTTATTGAGTCAAACTTGAGATGAAAAATAGTTTAGCATTGAACTTGGCTCGAAACTTTACTCGAATCATTCCTTAATGATTCAAACCAAACTATGCCAAGTTCGACTCGACTCATTTCCATCTCGAGGGATTACTATGAGGCGAAGCAACAAGAGAATCGTACCGTAAGAAAAAAGCCCATTCATTTTTGGATTACTAGTGACAGAGTAAGATTTTTCACACTATCGTACATTATTTATCATTCATATATATTACTTTCACAAAAAAAATTGATAATGTATTAACCTCATAAAAAATTGGTATGTTATCAATGCATACATTTCTAATCATAAAATAAATTGTTTTGTTGAAAACTCACATCTTTTACTTTCTATTCATAAGTAGTATTTTTGTAAGATTCTTAGCATAATGTAGATTGTAGCCTTCAATTTTTGAAAAAACATTAATGTGGTCCTAATCCTATTATAGCAGTTTTACTATTTTAGTTGAATTTCCTTAGAGTCTTTTTGCCAATTTAATTTTTTAGTTGTGAAGATAAAGGAATGAAAATAGAAGGTTTGAGAGCAGTAAAATATAGTTTTGAGCTGACTCAAAAGTCTTTTATTTTCATTCCTACTCTATTAAACTCAACTCATTAATTTACCCTTACCAATACAACTTGATAGTCCAATAGAAGAACATCAATACATGCATGTCGAGAAGCTTCCTAATGAGCCTGATAAGGAAATGTGAATATGAATGGATGCAAAAGAAGTTAAGGGTACCCAAAATGGTGAAAAAGTTCACTATATATATTATATAACAATAAAATTGAATATAATGCCCTCATATAGTCATATTTTGCTTAAACTACCATTTCAATTGCATTGGGTGCATTTAACTGCAATAGGAAAATGTTAGGGAACAAACTCTAACAAACATTATTATGAGGAAACAAATGTTTAACTGACCACTCAAAAATAAAAAAATGCACTTCTCATAGAACTAATTGATAATTTTGTTCAAAACACATGTGATAGAGGAACTCTAAGTATATTTTCTCATTTCTCATATTGATTAAAGAAAAATACTAAGTTGATGCCCTAAATAAAACAAATTTTAAAGTGAATGATGTATTCTTCTTATTGATTTTTGGCACTCAATTGGCCTTATATTTATACAAGAAAGAATTTATCCAAGAAGGCACACTAACTACCTTGCTTGTGAATCAAATAACTTAACCAACTTCTAGAATATTAAACTAACTAAACTTGATTTTGACTTAATATGATATTTTACTTATGAGTAGGAGATTAGAAGAGGATTAACCCAATGGGCTTAATGATTTAACGAGGAATGCCCATAGCTAGGTTTCTGATTGTGTGGCTAATGAGCCACTCGTCCTCGGTCAAGTTTCTTGGTCTGCCCCTGGCCTACTTGGCTTGGTCCTTGTGCATTCCTTCAGTCAACTAGCTCAATCTGGCTTGGTCCACTGGTTTTCTTGGTCAATAAGTCATCTTTATTCTTCAATACCCCCCGCAAACTGGAGAGTAGATGTTGATTACTCCCAGTTTGTGCATTAAGAAATTGAAAGGAGAATGATATAGAGGTTTGGTTAGGATATCTGCAATTTGTTGAGTTGTTGGAATAGGTAGTAGATAGAAGAGCTTAGATTGAAGGCGTTCACGAACAACATGACAATCAATGTCAATGTGCTTGGTTCTCTCGTGGAAGATTGAGTTTGCTGCTATATGCCTTGCTGAGTCATTGTCACAGTATAGCAAGGATGGCTTGATGAATGGAATTCTGAAGTTGAGGAGGAGGTATGTTAACCACTGGATTTCACATGAAGCTACTGCAAGGGAGCGATACTCTGCTTCTAAAGATGAGCGTGCCACAACTGTTTGCTTTTTTGGATTTCCAGGAGACTAGAGACTTGCCAAGGAAAACTCAAGATCCACTGATTTATTTTCGAGAGTCAATACATGCTACCCAATCTGAATCATTGAATGCTTTTAGTTTCAAAGGAGATGCAGAGGAGTAGAAGAGTCATTGCCCCGGATTGCTTTTGATATATCTAAGTACTCTCGTCAGTGCTTGATAATGCAGTGTTGTTGGTTTTGCCATAAATTGGCTTAATTGCTAGATTGCATAGCTCAAATCTAGCCTTGTGTTGGTGAGGTAGATAAGTCTCCCAACCAATCTTCTGTAGGAAGCGGGATCAGTGTAGGGTGTTCAGTCATCTTGATGTAATTTGGCAGTCTTGATGATAGGTGTTGGTGCTGGTTTGCAGGCCAAGAATCCTGTATCAGATAAGAGGTCCAAAACATACTTCCTTTGGCATAAAAATATACCTGCATTTGATCTTGAAACTTCCAATCCAAGGAAATATTTTATAACACCAAGATATTTAATCTTAAATTGTGTATGTAAACAATTCTTAACAAGTTGTATCTCATCATGATTGTTACCAGCCAAAACTAGGTCATCCACATATATTAACAAAGTTGTAAAATGCATATTAGAGACCTTAGTGAATAAAGAATGGTCATGATCGGACTGTATATATCCCAAAGAGACAAGTGTTTTGGTTAGCCTATGAGACCATTCTCTACCTGCTTGTTTTAGTCCATATAGGGACTTGTGCAGCTTGCATACCTTGTTTTGATGCTTTCAGATCACCCCATTTTCTATCTCCATGTACACATCTTCCTTTAAATCACCATAGAGAAAAGTGTTGTTTACATCCAATTGATGCACAAGCCAATTCTGTGAAGCTGCTATGGCAAGTAAGAGTCTAACAGTGGTCAATTTGACCATTGGTGCAAAGGTTGTTAGGTAGTCTATACCTTCATTTGGTTATATCCCTTAGCCACTAACCTAGCCTTGTACCTTTCTATAGAACCATCTGCTTTGTATTTAATTTTATAAACCCATTTGAATCCAATGGTCATTTTATCTACATGAAGGTCAACAAGGCTCCAAGTCTTGTTTACTTCAAGAGCATTTAGCTCTTCTTGCATGGCTTTGATCCAATGTTCTGATTTAATTGCTTGGTGATAGAATTTAGGTTCATTAGTAGTTGTAATATAGAGGACATGACCTAGATGTGTAGGTGAGATTGATCTATATGATAAGACAGATGATAGGGGGTGATGTATAAGCTTTTGAGAAGTCAAAGGTTTATTAATGGTTAAGGTTGTTAGATTGCAATGAAAATCTTGCAAATAGGTAGGTGGTTGTCTTGTTCGAGTGGATCTCCTAAGGCTTTGGCTTGGTGAGTTATCATTGTTAGAGTCATGTGTGGATATGTTGGGATCAGTGGTGTCTTCATGCCTTGTGCAGGCATGATCACTTGGTGGAGCAGTGTAGTAATCAGTTTGTTCTAAGAAGCTTAAGTTGTTTTTTGTGCTATCTTCCATAGAATCAATTGTCAAGGGTTTTTAGGGGAAGATATGCCCATGGAATAGTACATTCCTAGAGACAAATATTTCTCTATTTTGTAGATCAAAGAGTATGTAGCCCTTTGTACCTTGCTTATGCCCCAAGTAGACACACTTTCTTGCCCTTGGATCAAGTTTTGACCTATGTTGGACAAGGGTAGAGGCGAAGGATAAGCATCCAAAGACCCTTAATTCTTGAAGATTAGGAACCTTACTGTGTAGTAGTTCATATGGAGACTTGCCCTTAAGGGTATGGCTAGGTAACCTATTTATTAAGTGGCAGGCATGTTGCACAGTAAAGGACCAAAAATACTTAGGCAATTTAGATTAAAAAATAAGAACTCTGGTAATGTTTAGGAGGTGTATGTGCTTTCTTTCAACCAAAGAGTTTTGCTGAGGTGTCTCTACACAAGATGTTTGGCGTAGAATGCCATGATCTTTGTAAAGATTAGGCATATTAAATTCTAATCCATTATCACTCCTTATAGCTTTGATGGTTCTGTCATACTGAGTTTGGACCATCTTTATAAAGGCTTGAACAAGATCTTTTGTTTCGGATTTGGCTTTCATAAGGAAAATCTAGGTATGTCTAATGTAGTCATCTATAATGGTTAGGAAATATCTATATCCTTGTGTAGAGGTATGTGCTATTGGACCCCATATGTCCATGTGTATCAAATCAAAGGCATGCTCACATTTATTCATATTGTTAGGAAAGGGAAGCCTATTTTGTTTGCCAAAATGATAAAGATCACATACATTTCTATTATCAAAATTGACATATGAAAAGGTCTTGCATATTAAATTCAAGGTAGTCATGGAAGGGTGTCCCAACCTAAAGTGCCATAGATCAAAGAAATGAACAGTATCTAAAGAATTTACATTGTGTATTGCACTATTGTATCTAGCAGTATTCTTAAGCATGTAAAGACCATTTCTCACTTCAGTATGCCCAATCATCTTCAAGGTAATTGTATCCTGAATTAAGCAATGTGAATTATCAAATATTAGCTTACAATGTAATGAATTAGTAAGTTTGTGTATGGAAAGTAGATTAAACTTGAAATCAGGTACATGTAAGACATTATGCAGGATTAATGAATTAGACAAGTTAATTGTTCTTGATGTCTTTGCTAATGCGATGGTCCCATTTGGCAGACCAATCTTGATTGGTTTGATGCTGTGATGAGTAGAAAATTTGGATATATCAGGGCTAACATGGTCTGTTGCCCCTGTATCCAATAGGATTTGTTACCTGGTTGTTGATGATTCTCTTGGTCCTGATTTTCTTGATCTGCACCATTTGGATCCATAGTTAGTTGGTTGACATTGTGATTGACACTTTGCTTTCCAACGCTTTTGAATAATGCTACTAGTTGCTCATATTGTTCTGCACCAAAGTTAAACTTGTTGGTCTCTCAATTATTGATTTGTGATTCAGTATTGCCAACCTTCTGATCATATGTTGTTATAGTGTTGACAACACCAGTTTTGACCTATGTTGGACAAGGGTAGAGGCAAAGGATAAGCATCCAAAGACCCTTAATTCTTGAAGATTAGGAACCTTACTGTGTAGTAGTTCATATGGAGACTTGCCCTTAAGGGTATGGCTAGGTAACCTATTTATTAAGTGGCAGGCATGTTGCACAGTAAAGGACCAAAAATACTTAGGCAATTTAGATTAAAAAATAAGAACTCTGGTAATGTTTAGGAGGTGTATGTGCTTTCTTTCAACCAAAGAGTTTTGCTGAGGTGTCTCTACACAAGATGTTTGGCGTAGAATGCCATGATCTTTGTAAAGATTAGGCATATTAAATTCTAATCCATTATCACTCCTTATAGCTTTGATGGTTCTGTCATACTGAGTTTGGACCATCTTTATAAAGGCTTGAACAAGATCTTTTGTTTCGGATTTGGCTTTCATAAGGAAAATCTAGGTATGTCTAATGTAGTCATCTATAATGGTTAGGAAATATCTATATCCTTGTGTAGAGGTATGTGCTATTGGACCCCATATGTCCATGTGTATCAAATCAAAGGCATGCTCACATTTATTCATATTGTTAGGAAAGGGAAGCCTATTTTGTTTGCCAAAATGATAAAGATCACATACATTTCTATTATCAAAATTGACATATGAAAAGGTCTTGCATATTAAATTCAAGGTAGTCATGGAAGGGTGTCCCAACCTAAAGTGCCATAGATCAAAGAAATGAACAGTATCTAAAGAATTTACATTGTGTATTGCACTATTGTATCTAGCAGTATTCTTAAGCATGTAAAGACCATTTCTCACTTCAGCATGCCCAATCATCTTCAAGGTAATTGTATCCTGAATTAAGCAATGTGAATTATCAAATATTATCTTACAATGTAATGAATTAGTAAGTTTGTGTATGGAAAGTAGATTAAACTTGAAATCAGGTACATGTAAGACATTATGCAGGATTAATGAATTAGACAAGTTAATTGTTCTTGATGTCTTTGCTAATGCGATGGTCCCATTTGGCAGACCAATCTTGATTGGTTTGATGCTGTGATGAGTAGAAAATTTGGATATATCAGGGCTAACATGGTCTGTTGCCCCTGTATCCAATAGGATTTGTTACCTGGTTGTTGATGATTCTCTTGGTCCTGATTTTCTTGATCTGCACCATTTGGATCCATAGTTAGTTGGTTGACATTGTGATTGACACTTTGCTTTCCAACGCTTTTGAATAATGCTACTAGTTGCTCATATTGTTCTGCACCAAAGTTAAACTTGTTGGTCTCTCAATTATTGATTTGTGATTCAGTATTGCCAACCTTCTGATCATATGTTGTTATAGTGTTGACAACACCTGCTTCTTGCCTAGTCTTTCCTTGTTGGAAGTTTGGTGGAAATCCATGTTTGAAGTAACATGTTTCCACTGTGTGTCTTTCCCTTCCACAGAAGGTGCAGACTTTGATTCCATTTCCACTGCTTCTTTGTCCATTGTATCCTCTTCCAGGAGATCTTCCTCTTCCTTGTGTAAATCCACCTCTTTGTTCACTTGACTTTCCTCTCCATTGTTGTCCACCATTGTTCCTACTGGATGCTCTTTCGCTTGCAAAATTTAGAAGTGCTTTAGAGTTGGTTGGTCCACTGACCTGTCTTTCTTGTTGAAGAACAAGAGAAAAGACTTTATTCATTTGAGGCAGAGGCTCCATGAGTAGAATTTGAGATTTTGTTGTGTTGAACTCATCATTTAGCCCCTTCAAGAAGCACACCACATACTCATTTCCCCTTTGGTCTTTTATGATACTAACTATTCAACATGTACACTTATTCTGACAAAAACAAGAGAGCATTGGCCTCAGTACTTCAAGGTCTTCCCATAGGGTTTTCAGGTTGTGAAATAATTGGAGATTGCTTTGTCTCCTTGCTTTAATGAATTCACTTCTTTTAGTAGATCAAATAACCTAAAATAATCTCCTTTGGAGAATCTCTCCTTGAGGTTAGTCCATAGTTCTTGTGCATTGTCAATGTAGGCTATGCTTTGTGCAATTGATTGTGTAAGGCTTCTTATGATCCATGAGACAACCATGTTGTTGCACCTTTCCCACACATCATATTCGTGGCTTAATGGATTTGGTGCACTAATTGATCCATTGACAAACTTGAATTTATTCTTGGAAGACAATGCCCTTCTCATAGCTCCACTCCATGATTGATAATTGTTGCCATCCAATGGAGGTGTGGCTAAGATGGCACTAGGGCTTTCTCATGGGTGTAGGTAGAAAGGATTTTGAACATCTTTGTAATTCAAACTGACTTGCATATCTTGTTGCTCTGTCATTGTTTTTGGATGTATTCCTTCTATTTTGAAGGTTTTCTCTATTGTTGGCCTGAACTCTAGGCTGGTAGTGATTCTTCTTGGTGATCTTGGTCACTCTTCTTGACCAGAAAGATGATGATACTCTTTGTGCGAAGGCGAAAGAACCTATAGAGATTGGCTCTTGATACCATAAAACGAATTTTAAAGTGAATGATGTATTCTTCTTATTGCTTTTTGGCACTCAATTGGCCTTATAATTATACAAGAAAGAATTTATCCAAGAAGGCACACTAACTACCTTGCTTGTGAATCAAGTAACTTAACTAACTTCTAGAATATTAAACTAACTAAACTTGATTTTGACGTAATCTGATATTTTGCTTATGAGTAGGAGATTAGAAGATGATTAACCCAATAGGCCTAATGATTTAACGAGGAATGCCCATAGCTAGGTTTATGATTGTATGTCTAATGCCCCACTTGTCCTCGGTCAAGTTTCTTGGTTTGCCCTTGACCTACTTGGCTTGGTCCTGGTGCATTCCTTCGGTCAGCTAGCTTGATCTGGCCTGGTCCACTGGTTTGCTTGGTCAATAAGTCATCTTCATTCTTCAATACTAAACTGAAATCATTAGATTTTCGTATCACTAAAATATCCTCTATTACGTTAACAAAAAAAGAATAAATATTCATTTAGACTTATCTTATGTAATATATTCTTTGCTATTAATTGGAGTGAAATCTTAAAAAAAGGTTCCTAGCAAGGATAAAACATTATATATTTAAAAAAAAATACATAAACACATTATATGCAAGTTCATTGGACCCATATGACTGTTCACAAATCCAATATTTGTAACTATATGAAATGTTATAATTATACATTTAATATTTGTAAGGAGAGTTTAAGAATTTTATATGTTGTCAATTCATCATCCACCATTCATATTTAATTATTATCGAATATTCAAAAAAATTAATACAAATGAAGGTATATCGGGGTTCACAAATCCAATATTTTTAACTATATGGAATGTTATAATTATACATTTAATATTTGTAAATATCTATCCTTTTACTTCCTTTATACATAACCATGTATGCACCCAAATTGTTTTTTATATTAATATTTGAGGAAGAAAAAAATGTATGCCATGAGAGTTTAATTAATAATTCTATATGTCGTCAATTTATCATCCACCATACATATTCAACTATTATAGACTCTTCTAAAAAATTAATACAAATAAACCCATATGATAATTCACAAATCAAATATTTATAATTATACGGAATCTTATAATTGTACATTTATTATTTGTATATACCTAACCTTTTATTTCATTTATAGACTACCAATTATGTGCCCATAAAATTAATATATCAATATTTGAGGAAGAAAAAATGTATGCAAGGAGAGTTTAAGAATTCTATAAGTTGTCAATTTATCATTTGACTCTTCAAAAAAATTAATACAAATGAACCCATATGATGATTCACAAATCCAATATTTATAACTATATTGAAAGTTATAATTATACATTCAATATTTCTATATATCTAACCTTTTAATTTTTAGTTTTGAAGATAAAGGAATGAAAATATAAATTTCGAGAGCAGTAAAATAAAGTTGTCAGATGATTCTAAACCCTAATATTTTCATTCATTATCTACTAAACGAAACTCATAAATTTACCCTTACCAATACAACTTGATATTCCAAAATAGAAGAACATGCATGTCAAGAAGCTTCATGCTCAATAAGACTGATAGGGAAATGTGAATATGAACAAATGCAAAACAAGTTAAGGGTACCCTAGAATGGTGAAAAAGTTCACTTTATATATTATATATCAAGAAAGTAAACTTGAATTTAATGCCTCATTTAGTCTTATTTTTTTAAACTACCATTTCAATTGCATTGGTTGTAATAGGAAAATGTTAGAGAACAAACTCCAGCAAATATGATTATCAGGAAAAAAAATGTTAAGTGACCACTGAAAAATAAAAAATGCAGTTTTTCATAGAACTAATTGATAATTTTGTTCAAAATACATGCCATAGAGGAACACTAAGCATATTTTCACATTTCTCATATAGATTAAAGAAAAATATTAAGTTAATGCCCTAAACAGAAATTATTAGATTTTGTTATCCCTAAAATATCTTCTATTACGGTAAATAAAAAAATAATATATCTTCATTTAGACTTATCTTATATTCATATTCTATGCTATTAATTGGAGTAAAAGCTAAAAAATTAGGTTCCCATCAAGGAAAAAACATTAAGCATCTAAATATTAAAAAAAATCCATAAACTAGTTCATTGAACCCGCATGACTGTTCACAAATCCAATATTTCCAACTATATATGAAAAGTTATAATTATACATTCAATATTTGTATATATCTAACCTTTTATTTCATTTATGCATAACCATTTATGTATCCAAAAAATTTATACCTAACTATTTGAGGAAGAAAAAAATGTATGCAAAGAAAGTTTATGTTGTTAATTCATCATCTACTATTCATATTCCATATTGACTCTTCAAAAAAATTAATACAAATGAAGTCATATCATGGTTCACAAATCCAATATTTGTAACTATATGGAATGTTATAATTATGCATTTAATATTTGCATATATCTAACCTTTTATGCATAACCATTTATGTACTCCAAAAAATGTACCCAAAAAATTTATACATAACTATTTGACGAAATAAAATGTATGCAAGGAGAGTTTAAGAATTTTATACGTTGTCAATTAATCATCCACCATTCGTATTCAACTTTTATCAACTCTTCAAAATATTATTACAAATGAACCCATATGATGATGGTTCATAAATCCAATATTTGTAACTATTTGGAATGTTACAATTATATATTTAATATTTGTATATATCTTACCTTTTATTTCATTTATACATAACCATTTATGTACCCAAAAAATTTATATATAACTATTTGAAGAAGAAAAAAATGTATGTATTTAATATCGACTCTTATATTCAACTATTATCGACTCTTAAAAAATTAATACAAATGAACCCATATGATAGTTCACAAATCCAACATTTATAACTATATGGAATGTTCTAATTATACTTTTAATATTTCTATATATCTAACATTTTATTTCATTTATACATAACCATTTATTTACCAAAAAAATGTACCCAAAATATTTATACATAACTATTTGAGGAAGAAAAAAATGTATGTACCCAGTGTTTAAGAATTTTATACGTTGGCAGTTCATCATTCATTTTCAATTATGATTGACTCTTCAAAAATTAAATACAGATAAATGATGAATGATACAATAATTGTATTAAATCTTTATACTGACAGTCAATATTATACCCAAGCTATTTTGGTTTAATGATTACGTGTTTTTTCTGGCCAATCACAGCTAATAGTATAAGGAGTGAGATATTTTGTGGGACAGAAAATGTTATCATTCACATCCTCATAAATCTTCTTATGCTCAATTTGAAGTCATATAATGGCTTACTTTAGTTTTTACTAATGTACACATACTGTGATTAGTTTAGTTCTTATAGAAGTAATTTATGCATTTCAATCACCCTTACATGTTTGGTAATACCATGATTTATATCTTTATTATTTTCTGTGATACAAATTATATTGCAGAAAAATAAGATCTTGCCCATCAATCAATCTAAGTTGTATATCAACAAATCCTAAGTCGTCATCATTTTCCTTACCATGGCATATACCTGAACAAGAGTATGATAATGCCATTTAGGTTTCTAAACCTGGTCTTTGGTTGTTTATAATTTTCTTGTAAAGTTTGATTTCATTTGAGTTATATGCAGCCATTCCTGAGTAACATTTTTTTAAAGCTAGGATGCTAATACAGCCCAAATATATTGATAAATAAAAAGATAAAGAGAACTATTACAAGTTAGTGAATCTATAGTTAAGGAGTCCCAACCAATTTCTATTACAATCAAGAAAGATTAGGCTAGGAATTGAATCCCACCAAGTATATGTCCTAGATTGAATCCCATGATTAGCTAACAAATCTGCAAAAGAGTTACCTTCCCTAAAAATGTGAGAAATTGTCCAAGACATAGAGGAAATAAGCTTTTTGCAATGTAACCATCTGTGTGACAGGTTCCAAGGAGGCCTGGCTACCCCTTTGAAAATTCTCACAACCAAGGTTGAATTACTCTCAATCCAAATAGAATTCGAACCCTTGGAATAAGAAATTTCCACTGCCAAGATAGCAGAATGAAGCTCAACAAAAAGAGCATTCTGAATTTCATAAAAGGCAGCAAAGCAACCTACAAATCTGCCAAAATGGTCTCTGAAAATCCCCCCATCCAACCAAGCTTGGGCTACCATGGGCTGCTCCATCAGTATTAACCTTTAACCCACTCATATGAGGAGGTTTCCAAATGACCTCTTGCATATTAGAACTCCTTCTGAACTTCATAGGGATGCAAAGACTCCATAGAATGCAAAAGTCCTTTGAAAAATTATTTGCATAAGACATTAAATCCTTAGCTGCAAAAGAAATGTTCAACTTCAGCTTAGCCAAGGCTTTTGAAAATGGGATTAAACTATCCTCAAACCTTGCTTTATTTCTACAAAACCAAATTGAACAGATTATATGAATTATGAAAATGATTAGGACCTCTTTAAGCTGAGGACTCCAAGTCCTGTTGCAGATCCCCCATAGAGCGGAGCAAAAGGAAGTCTCAATCTGGATTGAAAACGTTGAATTAATCCAGTTCCATAAGTGCTTTGCAAAGCTACAATTGAGGAAAAAATGATCAGAGTGTTCATAATCAGCCTTACAAAGGCTGCACATAAAAATCACATTACAACCCCTTCTCTGAAGATTGTCATAAGTGCTTTAAACCAACTCAAAGAGATAGCAGAGGCCCTAATGTAAGAGTAAGCTACTTTAAGAGATAGAATTCCATCAATGATGCCTTGCCAAACTATCATATCATTACAATCTGGAATTAAAGTCTTTGCAGTTTTAGTAAAAATGTATGGGAAAAGCTCAACCAATTTCCTAAGAATAGTCCACTTACCCTGATGATTGAAGTCAGTCACAGAAGCCTGAAAAGGAGAGCCTAGCCAATTATCTATCCAGACTTTATCTTTTTACCATCCCCAACTAGCCATATAGAATTGAGATGAACAATTGACCAATTTGCTCTAATTTCAGGCCAAATTGATGACTTATAGTATCTACTTGAAACTATGTATTCACTACCAAACCTTTCCCAAAAAAATATAGCCCAATCTTTATTTGATGACAACATGTTCCAAGAAAGCTTGAGGAGAGAGGCCTTGTTCATACTAGTTATAGACTTGACCCCCAACCCACCCTCCTGAGGAGAAGAACAAACCTTTTGCCAGTTCACAGTGACAAGCTTTCTAACCTCAGTGTCCTCTGCTAGGCAGAAAAATAGAGGGGATAGGGGATCCCCCTGCCTAACTCATCTCTTACAACCAAAATAACCAACATTATTCCCTTTAACACTTATTGAAATCCTAGTAGAGTGAAGAATAGCCTCAATCCAAGTAATAAATTTCTGGTTAAAACTAAAGGCTTTGAGGGTATCCAGAAGAAAATCTCAATCCATTGTGTCAAAAGCTTTGGACATGTCTAGTTTTAAAATCAGGTTACCACCAAAACCTTTGTGATTCAGCAGGTTTGTTGCCTCAAAAGCTAAGCATATGCAATCTTGAATGTTCCTATCCTTTATAAAATCTCTTTGATGAGGAGAGACAATTCTAGAAGCAATTGAAGCAAGTCTATCAGCAAGCACCTTAGAAATTATCTTGAATTGAAAATTGGCCAGAGCAATAGGCCTGAAATCGTGAATTTTGTCTTCACCAAGGAACTTAGGGACCAAGACAATAGAATTAGCATTCATATTGGGTAAAAGCCAGCCCTGACAAAAGAATTGAGCCACAAAATTACACACCTCCTGCCCAACTATATCCTAAAATTTTTGGAAAAAACACCCTCCAAAGCCATCAGGCCTAGGAGCCCCATCATCATTCATTGCAAACACTGCATTCTTAATCTCATCCTTAGATGGAATCATAGTTAGAAAGTCATTCTCCTCTTGAGAGACTAAGTTAGGGATAACTGATTAGATAAGAGAGTTTTGCATAGTGGAATTGTTTGAAGCAAAGAGGTCTTGAAAATAATTCAGCACATGGTCTCCTATTTCACCCTGATCCATTAGAATTCTATCACCATCCTTCAACATATTCAAAGACTTAGTTGCTTGCCTTATCTTAGTCACCCTATGGAAAAAGCTAGTGTTTCTATCACCATTTATTTGCCAATTTAACCTAGATTTTTCTTTCCAAAAGGCCTCCTCAACTGCAAGAGCATGCAACAAATTTTTCTGAGCCAAAATATCATGATTCCTTAGGTCTTGGCTGTCCATGTAGTTGTCACAACTCTAAATAATCTCAACTACAGTAATAACATTTTTAACATTCAGATGAATATTGCCAAAGACATTAATATTCCACTATCTCAACTCATACTTTAGGTTCTTCAACTTTTGAGAGAGAACATACATAGGACAACCAAAAAAAGCTCTAATCCAACTAGATTCCACAAACCTTCTACAATCCTCATGCTCAATCCACATCTTATGAAATCTAAAATGAGTGGATCTCCTAGTAGATGAAGAAACTGAACACGACATTAGGGGATGGTGATAAGATGAGGTACTAGGCAAGGTGCAGCAAGAGGTTTGGCACAATTGTTCAGCCAATCATCATTACACAAACTCCTACTCAATCTCTTTTCAGTAAGAGCATTACCTGATCTCATATTAGACCAAGTGGACAAATTACCCCTAGTGACTAAATGGATCAAATTAGAACAGTGGCCTTAAATTCATTTGAAGGCAAAGAAGGGGGGCTCCTAGGGCCTCTGCTCTCATTAGCACCAAGCACCCACATTAAAATATCATATGCAACTCCAAGGGTCAGGATTTGCATTTATTAGAGAATGAAGATCAGACCACATAATTTTCCTTTGAATATGGTTTGTATGTGCATACACAGTACAAATGTTATAGATTTTGTCCTCAATTGAAATTGAAGTAGCTATGTGTTGAGCAGAGTTTTGTAACATATTTGGTGAAAGATTAGAACTACATAATCCCCAAATATTAGACAAATTATTCCCTCTATCATTAATCACAAAGAGGTTCAACTTTAGCTCAGTCTAGAACGAGCCATTAACAACCTCATGGGAAATCGTAGGTTCAACAATAAACAAAAAGTCAAGTTTATAAGTTTAACAAAGGTTTGTTAAGACCAACCTTGTGTTGAGTTTACCAAGACCTTTGCAATTCCATTAGAGAATAATCATTGGATAGTGTTAAAGTGCCTACCCCTGTGGGTATAGTGAGTTCTCTCAATGACTCCTCACTTTCTCAGCTTCTTTTTCTGAGATTTGGACAAAGTAGGGGTGAAATTATCCTCATCCCCTTCCTCCTCCAAGGTGTCATCAACCAAAGTCTGCCCACTATCTTCATATCCTTAGCTGCAGTTTGATTTTCCGTGTCAACTGACTCTAGCACTATGAAATTGTTACCAATGTTTTGGGACATGGAAGGATCAAAAGCATCCAGTGAATTCTCCATTAAGGTGTTATTGGGATTCTCCTTACTTGCTTCCCTGAGTTGGGATGTGTCAGGAATAATATCTACCCTTTCTATCCCTTCCAGATTGGTATTTTCTCTGTTATCAAACTCCAAGTTAATAACTAAATCATCAGTTTTCTGAACATTAGTTGTAGCTTCCCCTTTACGTACCCTTTTCTTTGTCTTAGGGTCCATTTCATCTACCTTCTTTTTAGGAGCCTCATCATCCAACTTCTTTTTTATCAATCTTCGACAGTTACTCACCAGGTGACCAATAGATTAGCAACCTATTCAAAAGACTAGAACATTTTCGTATTCAATCCCAACAAAGAAAGCAAAATCACCCCTTTCCACCAGAATTTGGTCATGTAGAGCCTCCTTAAGATTTATCTCCACCAAAACTCTTGCATCGTGACCAAATGTGCGGGTGGACGTTGCCTCATCCAACGAATTTGGAGTACCAATTCCCCCTGCTATGGAAAACAAGATTCTCGGGCTCCAATATTTCTGAGGAAGCCCAAGTATTTTCATCCAACACTGAGAGTGGGATTGTCTTTGGTGGCTTGGGTTGAAATCTAGGGTCCATAGAGACATCCTAAGGAATCCGGGTTTTAGGGTCCATGCCCCAACTGAGCATATGCTTCTCATATCTTCCACCGTGGAGAATGAGAAGTCATAGTATCTTTTTCCCAAAGATACCATGTTCCAGTTTTCTATCATTGACCACAAAGTTGTGAGCTTCAGATCTGTAATTTCATAGGGTTATCTCCCTTTGCTAAGATGAGCCTTCCATGGAGGAGATTTCTACACCTTTGCAACCCCGCTTGGTAATCATCCTTAGGAATTTTAATAGCTATTGCATCTCCTTTGATACAGGGTTGATGCAACTGCGAGATGGCAATATCACACGAGTTTTGTAGAACCTGTGCAAATGACTTCCTCAGATAGGAACTTGGAGGAATTATTTTCGCTAGTGCATTCTCTGGGACTTCCAGAAAACTCCAATGGATGAAAGTTGTCATGCTTAGTCAATGAGCCAGTAGCAATTTCTATACTCCAAGAAAGTTGGAAGCGAATATATTTTTCCAAGGAGTTTGGAACAAGCCCTAGAGCCATCGATTTATTAAAGTTAATGTATAAATTATATTTTCTTTTTGTGGAAGATACCCCTAATGGTATAAGACTCAACTCAGTTTTTCTGCTCATGATTCGGAATAAAGATCTATTGTCCTAGATCATGTGCTATACTTTGTCCTGAGCCAATGAAAACATGTCATGTCAATTAATTTGTTTAAAACTTCACTATTATTCCTGTTTTTTGCTTCATTATTATTTTATCAATTTACTTTTCACATTTGAAAATAAATTTTAGGAAATTAGGCCTATTAGCTATTTGTACAGGTGTTTTCCAAGAAAAAACATGTGATCATTTCAAAAATGAGGAGCTTCTCAAAAATGCTAAGTCCTATATAGAATAAACTGCATATTTTATAATCGTTTATACGGAATTGCGAGTCTATGTATCACTTTGTAATCGTTTATAAGGAATTGAAGAATTGTACAGAAAGATTATTTTACAAGCCATAGAGCAAATAACTTCACTAATACCAAAATGACTGTGTAGGTCAATATCAACAACCTGAAGTTGATGGAGGATTTGATAGAGATGTGCTTGAGTTTCTGGTGAAAGTTGATGTTGTTTCTTACATGTGTATGGCAAAGAAAGTAAATTATGTGTAGTGTACTCTTTAACTACACCATTCGGAGATTCAAAGGGTTAAGAAGGAAAACTCAAACAAATTAATGATTTATTGGGCTTGTAAGTTCCAAGTTTTGATTCCATGGAATAGTATAGTTGTGTGCAGTTATTGGCTTTGTTCCTTGATTGATGAAAGCTCAGTGGCTTTATTATTATATTTTTGCCTTAGTATGTGCAATGTCATGGCTTTTGCAGCTTATTCTTTTATAATATAATGCAAGAATCATAGACTTATCCTGGCAGAAACATTTCAACAAGTTTTCTATCTGTTAGTTTCTAATTAAGACTGTCTTTATTAGCTATTGCTGAATTACACTTAGCCTAATTAATCATTGGGTAATCACTTAGGGGAGGAGGATCACATGTTCCATGAAATTTATATCCTCATGTCTTAAACCAGTCACATTCCATCAAATAATATGAAAAATGTATTCTATTTTTATTATCTTTCTTTTTGGACTGAGTCATCATTGGAACACAAAAAATGAAACAAATAATCTCCATTCATCACCTCAAAGCATCAAGGAAATATAACAAAACTATGAAATTCACCAACTCTACTTTAATAAAAGAAGTTCCTAGGAGGAAAAATGGAAAATGTAGCTATGTGCCTTCATTTTCCAAAGCTCTGTTTGGTTTCCACCTTAAACATACTTATTCATTAGCTAGTCTATAAAATATATTGTCCCCTTTTGAGTTTCCATTTCTTGTTTCGACTTGAAAGCATTAATGTTACTCTTTTGAGAATAAGGTGAAAAGTGAGTTTGTGGAGTAAGCGGTCTAGTGTATGATAAATTCTCACAATAACCTTATATCTTTCATGACATTGGGGAAAAAATAACTTTTATATAGTATGTGTTTGACAAAGAGGAGAAAAATGTACAAAACCAACTACATAACAAATTTATACATCTTTATTGCCTCAACCACCATTTATGAAACTTTGTTCACAAGAAAAGCTAACTTGGAGAACTAAAATAAAAAAATTCAACATTCTAATGAGGTGAAAAACTGTATACATAAAAGTGTGGACTAAATCCATAAGAACCTCTATATATATATATATATGAAGGTAAAACTTCTTATAATTACTTATATGTAACATTTCCTCTTGCCCTTCTAATCAATTAAAATTACGATATTTTCTCACAAAAATAAAAAATATTCATGGAAGTTAGAGAAACTTACATACACCAAAAATATCAAACCATCAATGTAATTTTTAATAATACCACAATTCATTTTCATATTTTTTTAACATGAAAATTTTAATATCATGTATACTTTGATACAAAAAAATGTGATATAATTCTCTAAAATGAAATATATATATAAATTAAAAAAATTATACTAGGAAATAAGAATGCGGGTTGGCATCAACACACTAGTGTTTATAGATTAAAATGATATGAAAAACCATGATAGATTTGGATATTGATTATCTAACATCTCAAATTTTATATCCCTATAACATAGTCAAATCCTAAGTCTTTGTCATCAAACAATGCAGATTATTACATGTGGCATATTATATTTTTTCTTTTAAAATAATAAATAAGATTGTTATTAAAATCAATCAAATATGAAGACACTAATAATTGTAAGTTACCCCTCCTAGCTCAGATGAGCAAAAGGAGTTGAGAAAATCAAAGTGAAGGAGCGAAAGGGTTGTTAGAAATCAACTCAATTAACTAGATATTTGTTCAAAACTTAACTCGTTATTTAGTTTGATAAATTTAGTCCATGAACCAAATGAGTTGAATTTGAGCTAGAAATGAAGTTTATTAAATAAATGAGTTGAACATGATCCGAATAGAATTCAAGTCGTTAGGCTCATGAGCTTCCTATGAAAAATTATATATATATAGGAGAGTGACCCAAGTGAGAGAATTTCTCATATTAAAATTATGAGAACAATAAATCATAGTCATGCAACCTTACATGAATGATTAAAATTAAAATTTAATTAATGATCACATGATTACTAAAGATATTCATGTATCTTTTTATCTTGAGAATTCAAATAAGATTCAATGATAGATATTAATTATTGTCATTTCTCATATTAACAATTGTTCTAACTTGAGTTACTTTCTATACATACATATACTCCATACACAAATCAAATAATATTTGTAACTATATGGATTGTTATAATTATACATTTAATTTTTGCATATATCTAACCTTTTAGGAGGGATATTTTTGAACATAACAAAGGATGGCTCTGCTAGGGTTTGAAATTTTTCAACTTTCTCGGAACATGTCCTAACTTCTTGGAACAAAATCTCCAATTTTCTTGGACCTAGATCTTCATTAGCAGCATCATGTCAATTGAGCCTTTCATACCTTGGTCTTTTCTCAGTGGAACTTCTGAAACTTCCACAAAATTTCCTACATATCAAACAATAATATCTTTTGCTCAAGCATTGAAGAACACTTGTGATATTGATGTCTCTCAACTTCCTAAACCTTGTATCAAATGAGATGTAATAGCCATAAAAAGCCTAGAGGATGACTACCAAGCAGGTCTTCAAAGATGTAAGTACCATCTCCATGGTAGGCTTATTCTCTCTAAGGGAGATACTCCCATTAAATATGCAGAGTTAAAATCTAAGCTAACTGCATTATGGAGCATGATTGGGAAGGGGAATATGATATCATTGAGGAAGGGATTCTATGAATTTTCTTTCTCAATTATGGAAGATATGAGATATGTGTGCCATATGTTCTTGGAATCACAAACTAGGTATCCTTCGCCTATTTTTATGGACACCAGACTTCAACCCAAGCTTGTAGAGGTTGCCACCTTGCCAATGTTGGGTTAAAATTGTAGGACTACCTCAAGAATACTGGAGCTGGAGGATTATATTCTCAATAGCAGGGGCATGGGTACCCATATATCACTAGATGAGGCAACAAATAACAGAATATTTGGCCATTTTGCCAAAGTTCTTGTGGACATGAATCTTAATTCATGTATACTAGATCAAATATTGGTGGAAAGGGAAGGTTCTGCATTATGTGTCCATAGAGTACGACAAACTCCCGGAATTATGCTTTGGGTGCCAAGCCATAGGTCACTTGGCTTCTAGCTATAGAAGGTCAGCCAAGAAAGAAGTTGTAGTGGAGCCTAAACCACCTGCAGCTAGGAAAACTTAAGCAGTGAAAAAAGAGTCTTCATAAGTGAAAGAAAATGAGTTATTCATTAACTTGGAAATAGATGAAAGAGGGGATATTAATCAGGCTAACCTGGAAACGGTTGGGCTTTCACCACAAATTGAGTCATTAAATGGCTCCTCTGATGAGGAGTTGGGTGTCACATGGACGGAAAACACCCTGGAAGTCTTACCATCCACCAATCTTCAAAAGGAGCATGATGCTTTCATAGTTCAACCTATAGAGGAAATGGAAAATCAAAATGATGTTAGGGATATGAGAATTGTTGGAAAACTTTGGGCTAATGAGGCAGTTGGGGAAGTAGAGGAAGAGGTGGAAGAAGAGGGTGCGGTGCTTTCACTGATGTTCTAACAAAATCTCAAAAGAGGAAGCAAAAAAGGAAGTGTAATTAAGGGAAGGTGCACTATACCCGTAGGGGTGGATATATCAACACTTCTCAATGAAAGTTATCTACTGGAATTGTAGAGGTATATGCAACCTTAATACAAGGTTGGTGTTAAAAAAATACTACTCTAGCTAATAAGTCTGATCTGGTGTTCATAGCTAAACTAAAAATATTAATTGAGGATATTAACCTTTCACTTTGGTCTGAGTTAAATCTTAAGTTGTTTATGGTGAATGATAGAAATTCTATGTTGCCTAGTATTTGGGGGTTGTGCAATAGAGAAATTGATCTTAATGTTATATCTAGCATAGAGCAGCAAATTTCAATTTTTGTCTCTATTGAGAACAAGCACATTTTCCTTATGCGGTTTATGCAAACACCAATTATATTTCTAGAAGACAGCTTTGGGTTTAGATTCAAAGTCTGATGAATGTTCATGTTGGTCATTGGTGTTGTATTAGAGACTTTAATGTGGTTCTATGGGCTAATGAGTATAGGGGGTCAAGAATACCTCCTAGAACTCCTTCTGAAGAATTCAAAGCTTTCTCAGATAATGTTAGTCTAATCCATTTAGTTACTAAGGGTGTTGAGTTCACATGGACAAATAAAAGAAAGGGTCATGCTCTCATTGAAAAGAGGTTGGATAGGGTTATTTGCAATGAGGATTGGCTCTCAACTTGGCAACAAGTTTCTTGCTACAATCTTCCTAGAGTTTCCTCTGATCATCACCCAATTCTCCTCTACTCTAGCAATTCAACAGTCAGCAGAATCTCCTCTTTCAGATTCCATAAAATGTGGTTGAAGCATCTGGATTGCAAGAAGGTAATTGAGGAATCCTAGAGAGATATGGTGTATGGGTGTCCAATGTTAATTTTATCCAAAAAGCTCAAAAGAATAAAGTCAGAGCTAAGAGCTTGGAATGTGAATGCGTTTGGGAACATTCACCAAAGTGTGCAATCTGCATTAGCTGAGGTTGAAATTGTCCAAAATTGCCTCAATACTTTTGGTCAGGATCAAAACTTTCTGGATCAAGAAGTTGTGGCTCAAATGAATTTGCTTAGAGCTCTCAACATGAAAGAAGAGTTATGGAAACATAAATCTAGAGTGAATTGGCATAGAAATGGAGACAGGAATACCAACTTCTTCCATATTGTCACTAAAATTAGACAGGTCTCCAAATCAATGCATTTACTAAAGGATGGAGATAATATCATCACTGATTAGGAGGACATTGCAAATCATGCTTTGACATATTTCACTAATTTGTTTGGCTCTTCAAATAACACTAATAATAACACCCTTATTAGTGATGTTATTCCTATATTAGAGATTGAGGTTGATAACCAAATGCTTACAAGTGAGACATTTATGGAGGAAATTAAGGGTGTTGTCTTCTCTATGAATGGAGAGGGTGCTCCTAGTCCTAATGGGTTTGGTGGCTGCTTCTATCAAACCTATTGGGATATTGTTGGGAGTGATGTTTATAATTTAGTGCTTGACTTCTTATAGTTTGGATGGTTGATGCCAAACATGAATTCAAACAGTGTAGGTTTGATCCTTATACCTGCTAATGTAGAGATGATAGAAGACTATAGACCTATTGCCTTAGCCAATTTTCAATTCAAGATAATCACCAAGGTCATTACTGATAGATTTGCCTATATTGCAGCAAGAATTATTTCTCCTCAACAAAGATGATTTATCAAGGGAAGAGTGATTCAAGGCTATATATGTATAGCATATGAGGCTATTAACTTGTTAGATCACAAAGCTTTTGGTGGAAACATGGCTATCAAGCTTGATATAAAAAAAAAGAAGCTTTTGACACTCTAGAATGGATTTTCTTACTTTACACATTAAGAGCCTTTGGTTTCAATGCGAAATTCACGTCATGGATTAACACAATTCTTCATTCTGCAAAGCTCTCAATAAACATCAATGGCAAGAACATTGGGTTTTTTAATTGCAAGAGGGTGTTAGACAAGGAGATCCCTTACCCCCCCTTTCATTTTTGTTTAGAAGAGGATGTTCTTAGCAGAGGAATATCAAAGTTGTTGGAGGATTAAAACCATTTCAGGCCCTAAAAATTTGCTCACTCCTTCACATGTTCTATATGATGATGATGTCCTCATTTTTTGTAGAGGCATTAAAAGGGAGCTCCTGGCTCTAAAAAAACTTATTCTTGACTATGCTCAGGTCTCTAGATAGAACATGAATCTTAGCAAATGCAAATTCTACATTGCTTATGCTACCGCTAGGAAAGTTGCCAACCTATATGTCTATTTAGGATTCAAGGTTGGCAGCCTTCATGTTAATTACTTAGGTGTTCCCCTCTTTAAAGGGAAGCCTAAAAGAAGACACCTACAAGGCATTGCTGATAGAATTATCATTAAGTTGGCTAAGTGGAAAGGGTCACCTTTATCAATCATGGGACGAGTTGAGCTTGTCAAATCAGTAATTCAGAGTATGTTGGTTTATAGTTTCCACATATATACTTGGCCATCTCAGTTGTTAAAGTACTTGGACTCCTACATTAGGAATTTCATTTGGTCAGGGGATATCAAGGTCAAAAAGATAGTTACAATTGATTGATCTCAAATCTATAATCCTACTAAGATTGGTAGATTGGGTTTGACATCCCTCAAGAAACTCAATCAAGCAGCCATGCAAAAACTTGCTTGGTATATGTTGTCCTCTGATCAAGATTGGGCAATCTTCTTCAGAAACAGATTTAGTAAATCTTGGAGTCCCTCAACAAGATATTTCAAATCATCCATCTAGCTAGGAATCAAGTGCAATTTGCAACTTGCAATCTTTAATTCCATATGTCTGGTTGGAAATGGTAATGATACCAATTTTTGGAGGGATATTTGGTTGGGCAATACTTTGGTTGATCTGTTTCACATTCCTAAAGACATGCATACTAGCCTGCTAGTATCAATAGCTGATTTTACCTTAAAATCCACATGAATCATTCCTAAGCAGTTAGCTGATAAGTTCCCCCAACTGGCTATGCAAATCTCAAACACCTGCATCTCTAATAGCAAAGATAAATTTATTTGGCAAGAGGCTAATGATGGCCAGATAAATCTAAGAGATGCCTATAAGAGCATCAGCCTTGCTTCTCCTAATTTGAATTGGTGTAAAATTATTTGGTCGACCTTAATCTCTCCATCAAAATATTTCACTACTTGGAAGCTAATAAAGAGTAGAATGTCCACGAATAAAAAATTTCAAACAAGAGGCTATCATTTGGCTTTTAGGTGTAACTTTTGTAGGGTTAGTGTGGAAATCTCTGAACATCTTTTTTGCTCTACTCTTTTGCTAAGGCCATATGGGACTGAATAAGATGTACCTTTGAAATCCATATAGACACATCTTCCATATCCAACATTATTTTGGTTTGCAAAAAACAATGGAGTGCTCAACTTAAGGATGTCTTGAGTGCTTCAATTATTCATTCTATCAACACAATTTGGCACTGTAGAAACAAAAACAAGTTTGAGGATAGGAATCTACTTCTTCATCAAGCTATCAATAGGATCAAAGTGGTAACTTCTCTTTCTGGAAACACCTCTAAGTCCTTTGCTAGATCCTCCATGCATGATTTCTCTATTCTAAAAGCTCTAAATGTGGCCATAAATTATAGGAAAGCTCCCAATATTGTGGAAGTCATTTGGAATCTTCCTCCTAGGGGCAGATTGAATATCAACTCTGATGTAGCTGCACATGGAGCCTCTGGCCAAGCAAGAGGAGGGGCCATATTTAGGAATCATAATGGTGATTTCTTGGGTTGTTTCTCCTCTTATTTTGAGATATATGATGCTCTATTTGCTGTTTAAACTCAACTTTAAGGGCTATAGAATTTGCTCACAAAAAGGGTTGACATTCAATCTGGTTGGAGAGTGATTCTTTATTAGTTACTCAAATTTTTAATGGCTCTGTCACTATCCCTTGGAAGTTCATGAATAAATAGAGATTGTGCAAAACTCTAATGGAGTCTATGGACTGTTCTACCACTCATATATATATAGGGAAGGAAATACTTGTGCAGATAGGTTAGCTAGCTTTGGTATTAAGTCCAAAAAAATTTGGTGGAATGAAATCCCTACATTCATATTACATGATTTTGGTAGAAATAGATTAGGCTTTCCTAACTATATATTCTCTAGTTGCATCTTCTCTTTGCAATGTTCTCTTAATTAATATATGTGGGGTGTAGTTGCACCCTTTGCTTAATAAAAAAACTTTTAATTTCATTTACACATAACCATTTATGTACCAAAACCTAAACCAAACAAATTATACATGACTATTTGTGGACGAAAAAAATATATGCAACGAGAGTTTAAGAATTTCAAACATTATCAATTCATCATCCACTATTAATATTCAACTATTATCAACTCTTCAAAAAGTTAATACAAATAAACCCAGTTCACAAATCCAACATTTGTAACTATATGGAATGTTATAATTATACATTTAATATTTGTATATTTCTAACCTTTTATTTCATTTATACATAACCATTTATGTGCCCAAAAAACTTATACGTAACTGTTTGAGGAAGAAAAATATGTATGCAACAAGAGTTTTAGAATTTTATACATTGTCAATTCATCATTCATCATTCATATTTAGCTACTATCGACTCTTCAAAAAAATTAATACAAACGAACTCGGTTCACAAATCCAATATTTGTAACTATATGGAATATTATAATTATACATTTAATATTTGTATATATCTAACCTTTTATATCATTTATACATAACCATTTATGTACCCAAAAAATTATACATGACTATGTGAGGAAATAAAAAATGTATGAAAGGAGAATTTAAATTTTTTATACATTATCAATTCATCATTCATTATTCATATTTAACCATTATCGACTCTTCAAAAATATTAATACTAATGAACTTATATGACACTTCACAAATTCAATATTTATATGGAATATATTAATTATATCTAATCTTTTATTTCATTTAAACATAGCCATTTATATACCAAAAATTTTATACATAGAAAAAAATATATGAAACCATAGTGAATGAATATTATACTCAAACTATTTTGGTTTAAAAATAAAAAAATATATATTGAGAAGTGGATGAATGAGAAACTGTAAAAAAGATCTCAGCATCTTGGCCAAAAATGTAAGCTTTGAAACATTGATCCTAACCCCAATTTCCCTGAATTCCAAAATCATTCAGAAAATCACAAACATCTCCTTCAACTCAAATTCCTTGCTTCTCCTTCATTGAGGTTAGGCCTTGTTTCCTTTTAATATGAACCAATCAATGGTTTTACATTTTGTGATTTATTTTATTGTTGTTGTAATCTGTAGTTGCAGTAGTTGATTCTATAGTTCTGTTTTCGAGAAAATGCAAATAAAAATGAATTTGATTTTGTGTTTCGTTTTGGACGATGATTTTTTGTTTTGAAATAGTTTTTTTTATTGTAACGGAACCAGAAATGTGCTCTATGATAATGACGATGATGAGGTTTGTTTGGATGATTCTCAGTCACAGAAAAATGTGGAAAATTTATAATCTTAGTTTTATTATATCTTTAGTGGTCTTGATTGAAACATGAAAGTATTGAATTTGGTTTTATTTTTTGTTGGGTTGTTGATTTCTCATTTGAAGGGCTTCATGAACAACGATCTACGTTTTTATGAGTATTATCTTATTTATTTTATAGTTTGTTAATGGTTAATTTCTTGTGATTGTCAAGTAGTACGATTCTTTCATATCCCTTTTTGATGATCATCGATATGGATTAATGTCCCAACTTGGTGTCCCTATTCTTGTCTCACTCCACTTATATCTATATATGTAAATATAATATATTATTTTAATAAAATAAAATTAAAATAAAATATTATTTTGACTTGTTAACAAATACTAATTGGTCCGGAACATAAGACAAGAACTATAGGATCCCGTTCCGATCATCACGAGTGGCGAGTATATCGCCCACGTCATTTTCCTCATTGAAAGTAGGCAACCATGTTGAGAAAGAAGGAGCATCAGAAATATCTAAAGTTGAATCTTGATTTTCCTCATTACTATTATACAGATTTTCCCTGGAGAACAATTATCCACCTTTTATTAGAATGATCACACATACAAAACACTTGTTTTTCTTGGAATGTCATGATGGGCCATTCCTTATAACTTACATTGTGAAGGTCCACACTTGTGAATCCTAACGGATGGAGATCGCATATCCAAAACGGTGTCTCACTCCATGTCCCAAGCCAATCAAAATGTTTCATTTTATTAAATTTTTTTATTTTATCCATATGCTAATATATGATTGGGTCAGTGAATAAGACATTGTTGGAGACAGGTGATACTCATCCAATCCTAACATTGGTTTGCACCTACTTACATTTAAAACTTATGTACTCTAAATTTTGTGTAAATTGAACTCCTAGATCTCTTCAATAACTCACATAAAATGAGTTTGAGCTTTTATTTCTTTTAAGCATTGTATTTATCTTCTTCTTTTTTAAATGCATTTCTTTTGTTAATCTATCTTGTAAAATGTTAGTCTCAAATAGGAGATTGTAGCCAACTATGCAAACCATATTTGTAACATCAAGATTATGCGGTTATGATTTTTAGAATTAATCACATGTACATTGCACTCGCACCACATGGACAGTCACTCTATCTTATTGTAAAGTGATATAAAAAATACAATTTAAAGATTAAAACATTGGCACAATAAAAGTTACCACATAATAACCTAAATTGATACATAATCAAATTTAGTATTAGTATATAGAATTTTTGCTGTACGTGAGTAGGACTTATCCACTAAGACAAGTTCCATGAGCACTTGTATATGACTTTGAGGTTATGTAAATAAGTTGTTTACTGCCACTTTTACTAGTTACCGGAACTCCTTGTTGGGTTACTTATTGTAAGTAGTTAAAAAATATATTTAAGTTCAAAGTTTAATAATTAAATATTTTTTTTAATCTGGATAGTATATAAAATGATGCATTTTATAGGATAGTGTTTTCACAGCCTCGGAAACCTTCTTATGCTCAATTTGCAGTCATATAATGGCTTACTTTAGTTTTTACTAATATACACGTACTGTCATTGGTTTATTTCTTATAGAAGTGGTTTATGCATTTCAATCACCCTTACATGTTTGGTAATACCATGGTTTATATTTTTATTATTTTCTGTGTACAAATTATATTGTAGAAAAATTAGACCTTGCCCATCAATCAATCCAGGTTGTATCATATCAATGTAAATAATAGTATATGTTGTCACGCCCCAGTTTTTCACTACGCGACTTCGTTAAGAGTTGACATCATGTTTTTTGCGGTTAAAACGTGGAAAACTCAATTTAAACCCAAATTAGGATAAAATGGTCTTTTATATCAAAGTTTGAGTTCGGGAGTCGATTACGGATCGAGGAATGTATTAGCACCTCGTCCACCCGTAATTAAACAGTACCCTAACTAATTGCATTAACTAAATATCCTTGATTTATTAAAATAAAATTACCTAAAACAAATATTTATTTTTTTATTTTTGTATCTCACAAGAGTTTATCATGGTCCTACATAAGCCTAAGCACAATAGGAAAATCAAGACTACGTAATTCTGGTTTTAAAATAGTGGTAACTTGGTTGGATTTTAAAATGGCTTGGAATTGTTTGAATTTAATAGAAGTGGAACTAATAGATGAAGAGAAGAGTCAACATTGACTACTTACCCTCTTCCTTCGATAGATAGTAGAGGCAGTACAAATGACCGTGACCGATTCTCGACTCGAAGCAAGGAGAAAGATACAATACGAGTTGTAACCTCATTATTGAATCCTAAAATAATTAAAACTTATTATTATTATTATTTTTATATGTAAAATAGAGTTTAGAAATTTGTTTGAGTTTAACTGAAGTGAAATTAATAGATGAAGAATCAACATTGGTTGTAGCAAAAGCAATAGAAGCGACCGTGACCGACCGATTCTCAGCTCGAAATTAGGTGAAAAATGCAACACGAGTAGTAACCTCACTATCTCATTAAAATATTTTTATACAACACTTTTATTTAAAATACTATTAATTAATCCTATTCTAATCACATAACTGTTATACGTAAAAGCATCCAATCAATTTTAAAAAAATAAACTATACACATGTTAATAAATATGGTAACAAGATGGGTAATATAAAATTGATAGAATATGTAATGCATGAAAAAGGAAACAAAATTAAAAATAAAATAGAGAATAAAAACATAAAAGAGAAGAATTGTAATTAAAAGGGGATCACCCCTGTTCAGAAAAATAAAAGAGACCTAAAAGGGATCTAAATCCCTAGCTTCTCCTTTTTAGCGGCAGAAACCCATCTACGCGGAGGGAGGTGAACGGCGACGGCAAACTGAGGTGAAGGTGAGTTGTTGTGGCGCGAGTGGCGGAAGGAGTTGTGCCACCCATGGTTGCGGCTCTGAAACCGTGGGTTTGGGACAACCGGACCCAAGAGAGGGTGGTCCACGTCTGGACGGAGTCTGGCAGCGGCGGCAGAGCGACGCGATGGCTGGCCAACCATAGCTTCTTCAGGGTCATGCGGGTCGTCTTCTTCCTCTCTTGGGTATAGATCTGGTCATGGCTGGAGGTAGGAGAACCTCCTTGACCATGGCAGGAGGAGCCGACGGCTGGCCCTCATCTTCTCCTTCTCCGGTCGCACCGCACAAGATGCGGATCCGGTGACCCATGGGTTCATAACCCATTTGTTCAAATGCTATAAGCAAAGCTTTTTTTGGGTAAAGGGGAGTCACATGGGGAAACCATATCCCTCATATATTGCCAAGATCTCATAAGAATCATGTTCTATTTTAAAAAAAATTGTTTGTGCATGGAATTGCTTGCTGGATTTTTGTTAAATGAGTTTGGAGAATAGAATACTTGAGTTATCCTTAGATTTTAGGAAAAGATGACTACAAAATAATATGTAAACATGTAGATTGTTTTAACTTTAAGTGAATGCACAATACTTTTGTTGTTACTGATTCAAACATTCATCTTGATGAATGAAATAAAACCCAAAATAAATAAATGTTACAGAACTAAAAGCATATACATGAGATGTTTTGAATGCTTGAACATAAAAAAACAGAGCCTAAAGATGTAAAAGGACACTAACCTTTTAGAATGACTAATGTATTTTCTCTTCCTTTTTAGCACGTATATCTTCTCCTCCTCCCCACTTTTTTTGTATTCTTTTCCATATCTCTCTACCTTTTTCAGTATCTCTTTTTTTTTTTCTTTTTCTCTCTGTACCTTTTTGCTCTCTCTCTCTCTCTTTTGTCAAAATGTTGGTGTTCTCCTCTCCCTTTTTTTAACCCGTGTGTTCCTCCTTTTAGAGATTGACATTAGCACCCACTCCTCCTATAACTTAGGTAACCATCCCACTACCAGAGAGAAAAAAGGGAAAAAGGGAAAACGTCACCCACTATTTCCCATCTTTTACTATTTGAAATGTATGAAAATACTATTATATTTTTTATTTTATAAATCTTTATATTTATTTTCTGAAAATATATTTCGATAGTAATAAAAAGACTTTTAGATCTTTATGGGAGGGACAAAAATAGGTATTTAGATATGTAAATAAGAAAGATTATATTGTTAGGTTGATTTTAGCCCAAGTTATTAGTTTCTAAGAATATATGGGTTAGTTGGTTAGTTAGTTTTGGTATTAGGTTAGTTAGTTTTTCCTTCCATTTATATAGATGGTTTAATGTAATTTTGTAGATTATCTATTCAATATTCAAGGAATAAAATTCATATTCTATTTCTGCTCTTGATTTTTAACATGGTATCAGAACAAAAATAATTATTTCTTCCATCATCAATATTACTTCAAGAAACTCAGTAGGAAATGTTGAAATTTTTCTAAGCTTCTGAATATTGCTTTTGAAGATCCTACTAACCTTAGCTGAGAAGAAAATAATCAATAGAACTACTCAAAGAAGATTTATTGGAAGAGTGCATTGCCATCAACCACAACCCTCAACAACATTACTTCTATTGGTGCAGAATTTAATATGAAAGATTCTCATTGCGTTCTAGTTCTTTAGGTTTGGCTTTTTTAAGATTCTCATTAATTTTTCATCCAAGACTCCAGACGAGTTCTTGATAGTCTTAGAACTTGAGGTTGCACTATGTTTTGGAGACAAACAATTACTTCCTAGCTTTGAAAGTCAAATGGAGTAGCTACATCTTTGGAAGTCTTTAACATTATCCTCAAAATGCAATTCTCGTGTAGACTGTTCTCACTATCATAATAGAAGCATTGTCTTTATCTCATCTTTTTTTCTTGAAATTCATTGGGGAACCATTGATCATTCAAAACAATTATCTACACATGATAGCAAAGCGATCTTTCTTGTGAAAATCCAAGATAATATAAAAGGGGCACAAAATATTGTTGCAAGTAGCACATGATGGAACATGTTGTGTTTCTATCTTCAAAAGTTATATTGAAGATATTGTGTCATGGACTTAAGAAAAATATCCAAGTTCATTGGGGACTTAAATCTTCCACAGCAGCCACCACCTGTGTTTGGTTCAAGTAGTGAAAGTAACTACAAATTTGGAAACTACACATTAGGATCGAAGTTTCGATCTATTTTTCTTTCTTTTATCATTAATGGTTGTTGGTTTGCTTCTGTCCATGGTGGTTAAGCAAAGATATAGTTTCTGCCATGGATGGTTAAACGTTTGATGATATAGCTTCTGTCATAGGTGGTTAAACGTTGTTATTGCTTCAAATCAATTCCAAGTTGGGAGTTTAAAATTTTCACTCTTCAGCTTGAGGGGGATTGTTGAAATATATTGTATCAATGTAAATAATAGCGTATGTGAATATGAGAGATTATATTGTTAGGTTGGTTTTAGCCCAAATTATTAGTTTCTAAGAATAAAGGGTGTCACGCCCCGATTTTCGACCACGCGACCTCTTAGAGTTGCCACTATATTTTATGGTAAAAAATGTAGAAAAATATTTAAAACCCAATCACATTGGGCTTTTGGATTTTTGATATCCAGGTTCGGGAGTCGATTACGAATTGAGGAATGTACTAGCACCTCGTTCGCCCGTAATAAACGATACTCTAACTAATTGCATAAATTAACTACCCTTAACTTATTAAAATTAAATTACTTAAAACAAAATATATTCTTTTATTTTTTGTGTCTGACAAGTTCATATTGCTCCTACATATCCCTGACTACAATAGGGAAATCTAGACTACGTAATTTTGGTTGAAAATGGGTAAGTTGGTTTGATTAAAAGATTTAGAAATGTGTTTGAATTTAATTGAAGTGAGACTAATAAACGAAGAGTCAACATTTATTTCTTACCCTATTCCCACTTCGATAGATAGTAGAAGAGTACAAGTGACTGCAACCGGTTTTTCGGCTCAAAGCGAAGAGAAAGACACAATACGAGTTGTAACCTCATCATTATATTCCAAAAATAATTAAAACATTTTACTCTTAGATAACTTAGATATTTTTAAAGTGAGAATTAATAAGTGGAGAGTCGACATTAGTCATTAATCATCTTCTTACTTCGATAAATAGCAGAAGTTGTATAAGTAACCACGACCGATGCTCGACTCAAAGTAAGAAGCAAGATATGACACGAGTCATAACCTCACTATTACATTCTCATTGAAATAATTTTATTTAATAAAGAGACAAAACTTTTAGTTTTAAATATATTTTTATTAAACTCATTTGATGCTAAATTTATATGATTAATAAGCAAAAATTAATTGGATGAGACCATTGCCTTAAAATAACCAAACATATAATAGGTAAATAAATAAATAAATAAGTAAGGAATAAGTAGTAAAAAACTTAAAGAGGGGTAACACAAAGTTACACCTATTATGCATAACACATAATAAAGAAAAGGGAAGAGGGATTGAATCCCTAAATTAGCTACTCCCTTTTCTTCCTCCAGCAGCGTCAACTAAACAAGGCTAGGGGAGGAGAACATCGACGACTATTAATGGTGACGACGGTGGTGCCATTCATGACCCCAACAGCGATAGAGATGTGTGTCCTCTTCTGGACGCGACTTGGCTGAGGGGGTAGCACCTTTGGTGACCCCGACAACAAGGGTGGAGGAGCCATGGCTGTCGGTTGGCTCCGGTCAGGCTTCCCGTCCAGCGCTCTTCTGGACGAAGGTGGCGAACGTCAGGGACGTCCAGACCATGGACGTGGAGGTGCAGCGGTGAGTACTCCTATGTTGGTCGTGCCGGAAGAGGTAAACGACATTATCGGTTGTCGGAGCATGTTCTCTGGTTTTCAAAAGACTCCCTAGGATTATTGTGGCTTTATTTTTTTACATTATCATGGACATATGGAGATGATTGTGATTCTGTTTTTTTAGAAGTTAAAATGATGTTCATTGATTCAATTTATTTGTTATTTTTATTTGTTCATTAGAGAGAAAATTATTGTTCATGAGTTCCAGTGTTATAAGATGTAAATCAACAGCATAATAGTATACAAATGTGTTTCTGTTAACGACATTTAGTGACTATCATATGGAGGTATAGGTATTATGAATCTCATTGATATATAAAGTATGATGTTGTGTGAGAATCGTTATGAATGCAATAAATCCGAAACAAATTACCATTGTGTATAGACATTGAGGAGCCTTTACTGTTTTGGATGTGAGTAATTATGTTAAAAGTAAAAGTATATACATTGATGTTTTGAATGCTTAAATGTGAAGAAAATATAGAGATATGGATGATTGTTGCGAAACTAAAGATGTGTAGATATTTGAATGCTTAAACATAAAAAATATAGATATGAATAGATAGAAGGACAGTAGGACATTAACCTTTTCGAAAAGCTACTTTATTACACTCTTTTTTTAAGCAAGTATGTCCTCTTCTCTACTTTTTGTGCCTTTTTACTCTGCGTATTTTTTTCATTATACCTTTTTTTTTTGTCTTTTGCGCTCTTTCTCTCAGCTTTCTCTCTTTTCCGGTGTCCTCTCTTTTATGCTCTATGCTTTGTGTTATGTGTTTTTGTTCTTGTGTCTTTTTTTTTATTCTGAACTAGTAGGATACCCGTGCATTCCCACGAGTGATAATGTATCTTGCATGGATTTATTTAAAGAATAAAAACATGATTTGTTAATGAAAATATTATTGAGTTATGTCATGAAAAATGATGTTCATGTATTTGATTGTTGATATAGAATTGTTGACAACAGAGATGATATTAAATGTGTTATATTAAATAAATAAATAATTGTTATGAAGAAATGTTTGGAATGTAATGTAAAATAAGTTGTAGAATATATGTTATAGATTTCGGAAAACTTGTTTACAAATCACATTTGTTATTGTCTTAATGGTTGACTATCATTATCATATATCAATTTCTTCAATCCCTTTTTCTTTGAACTATTAAAATAGCTATATACAATTGACCATGAATGAGCATTGGTCTAGATAAATATAACTCCATATTTTCTAATGACTGACATTGAGATTTATTGATTATCACAGCATATGAAATAATTATAGGGAATTATCTTATGATAAAATGAAAAGACCATGAAGATTGAGATGAAGACATCCAAGGAATATATATGATATTTCCAATATATTTTGTGACGTGATCTTTGCTTCAAGTACATGATTTGTCATTTTAGTGACAACCAATCTTTTATAGTTACATAATTCTTCATATTGGTCTAATTTCCTAAATAACATTCTTGAAGTTCCAACTTTCAACTTGATCTTATGATTGCCAAGGCATAAGTTCTTCATATTGGTATAATTTGTCAGATGTTGTAAATGAGTTTAGAAATTCAGGAGTTAGTGTATTGAATGTTTCACTTTCATTATCACCAGATATATCAACTGAATATGAAATCAAGTATTTCTTTTCCTCACCTATAGTTATACATCAGAACATTTATTAATGTAACTTTAATAAATCTATTATATCGAACATAATGAAATTTACATATAACTAAAACAAATTCACCTAGAATTATACTCATAACATATTCATTGATTTGATCAACAATCTCAATTGTTGATGCAAGTATTACTCTAGATTGTAGAAATTGTTATCAATAACATTTTTCTTATTGGTGCTAGTTTGGGTAGAATCTATTCATAAATTCTAAATTCATTTTTGTTATACATCTCAGTCATGAGATGTAATTTAAATGGTTTAAATTGATTTTTTTTAAAATTGAAATTTTTTGCTTATAGGAATGCATATTTTTTATTGACCAAAATTTCCCTTTTTAAGGACTGACAAATTTTTTAGATGTTCAAATAATTCGTTTCATCAGTCTAAGAGAATAACAAAATGATAATAGATGATGCATAAGTTATTATTACTATGTTTAAAATTTTGGAAGTACAATGCAAACTTAACTTTTTTGACATTCGTTTCTCTGGATTCAGAAAACTATAAGCAAATGACTAAGTGGTATTAGGACCAACAATAATTTCACTATCTTAAAATAAAATAATAAAATAAATTTAATTATTTATTTTGTGCATCCACACAAAATACTATTTATTATTGATTATGAATGAGTTTATTGTTG
Organism: Lupinus angustifolius; assembly: GCF_001865875.1. Classification (NCBI taxonomy): domain Eukaryota; kingdom Viridiplantae; phylum Streptophyta; class Magnoliopsida; order Fabales; family Fabaceae; genus Lupinus; species Lupinus angustifolius. The sequence continues at coordinate 57,516 of NW_017715901.1, forward strand.
TCGGTCTCAATTGTTTAGTAATCATCCCTATTAATCAATGATAACTTTATAAAATAAAAACCTATAATAATGATTGTTTAATAAAGACAATATGTAGTGTCAATAACATTGATCACTATCGAAAATGTCAACAAATTAAGTAGAACAAAAAATATTGATAATATTTGATATTGATATATTTATTGACAAAATAGAATAGAACATTTGGAGTAAGGACATCAACAACCACCAAAAACATATATTTATTAGGAGCTTGATAGCCATAGAATGAATATGGACTATTTTTTGCTTCCTTTTCTGACTTGCTATTATGGTCAATCTCTTCTTAAAACGTAGATGGTCTATGGGGCAAGAGCTCCATTTATCACCATAACTTTCTCATTTGATAAGATAATTTTCTATACTTCACAAAAATATATAGAGAGAGAAAATATTATCAAGATTTTTTAAAACTTTGACATAGAAACCAACATTTGTTCACAGTAGTGACAAAATATGTCTTTATCTGCAGACAATTCAAGCTACCTTTCAATATGGTTCTGCATAAACAAAGTATTTATGATATAGTCAACCAATAATAAAATGAGAAATTTTTTTGAGAAGAGACATGAGAGAGGGAAGACAGAATGAAGGAAAATGATCATATATATCAAATTAACAAACTCAAGAAATATCCATGCTTTCTGTCCTCTGTTTTGATTGCACTATCTAAAATACCCCTTGATTTAACACTTGATAAGGATTAAAAAAATGGTTAAATTTATAATTCATTGAATATAATTATGAGCTATAACTAACAATGAATGTTATCAATGATAATACTTTACAACACTTTATGTTGTATAACAATACAGATTGAAGACATGATTATTATCTAACTAAAGTAATATTTTACCAAAGCATTGTCAAGTGCAATAAAAACAAAAGCATGATAAAATTGTCAATTATGTAATCAAATGATTGAAGGAAAGATGATTTAGCTATTTGTGTCTCATCACAAAGTGCATGAAAGAATAAGATGGACATGATCAAACCTCCATTTTACTCTACCACCAAAGAATATGTGCTATGTGCTTTCATGAAAATGTGACTTGAATGTTGATTCATAGATACCCTTCTAGCATTAAATCTGAAGGTAGCTCCCTCTGTACTGATTTACTATTCCTGAAGTTCTCCTAAGCAAAGTTTTCCTTTTAAGTGGTCAGCTTCTTCCTAGAGTTCTCTTGTTTTGCCAGGCAACAACAATATGTCTATAAAGAGCTGGGGAAATGAAGCAGAGCAGTATAAAAGTACCATAACAACACAAAGTAACATCACATTATGAAAACCATCCTTTAGCTCTAGCACATTTTGCCTTTTCAATGGAACACCTCCAATAATCATGGCAAAAGAATGCAATCAAAGTCCAACAATCAAACATTAGTTTATACTTTTAGTCCCAATATGTGACGCTCGTTTTCTAACTTGGTCCCTCCACAATGTTTCCCCCCTTCAATTTAGTCCCTAAATGTATAATTATTTGTAAAGTATATGGACCAACTTGAAAATGGTTGTCACGTATAAGGATCAAAGTGAAAATGATTATCACACACAGGTCAAAATGTATAGGTTTGGTCTTTATATGGACAATCATTTTCAATTTTAGCCTTATACTTTAAGGATTGAATTGTACTATAATGACTGCATTGATTTTCTCTTCTGTTTTTTTCCGGAACAGAGACGACCAAAGTGTACTTTAACATTGTTGCTTACAATAAATAATAAAAAATTAGAATCCAGGTGCACTTGCTAATGTAACTATCTGTCTCTTGTTCCAAGAGACAACTGAATTCTAAACCATGGATCCTGTGGAAAGAAAATGATCACTGCCAATTGGATCTATAATGATCTATACATGGAATATAAGAAAGTGAAATGTGTGGTTTTAAGGATTTAGGAGTTCTCTTGAAAGGGATAGTTATTAATAGTGGTTTCAACTTTTTTCTATTTTCTTACTTGAATACATTTTTATTTTATTCTTTCACATTGCTGAATCTTAAGTTTTCAACAAACAGCCAAAGATTGCAACTTGCAAGAGAAGGTGTCATTCATTGAAACAATGGCAACTTCACCATTAATAATATAAATGAGATAGAAGTCTAATTTTGTGAGTCATAAAAGGCTGAAGTTTATATATGAGGATTGTTACAACTTTAAGCATACCCTCTAACTATCATGAGGAGTTCTTTGTCTTCCAATTCTATAACAGCAGAATTTAGTAGTTTTGAAAAAGACTAATTTCTACAATGGTATCAAGCACACTAAATTGGCTAAATAAGATCTAATCAGGTTCTAAAATAAAAAAATTAAAAAGTATCAGATTGCTAACCTCCTTCAAGCCTACGTTCTCAGATTGCTAACTTCATTATGATAAACCCTACCTTCTCCTTCAACCTCTTTAACCTTCCAATTAGTTCTTCAAGGGAGTTAATGTCTTCATTGGTAAACCAGTTTTTTTGAAGAGCATTTTTCTTTGACTCAAATATATTTGCTCTCCATAGGTAATCACCTGAATACAATTGAGACAATGTAAGATCAAAAGGAAGTTTAGTAAGTCCATACAATAGATTTTATTTTATCACCTATTTGCATTGTTATCAAAAGAATTAACATCTCAAACCATAATAAAAAACTAAACATAATGACGTCAAATAAGTCACTTTATCTACTGTATGTTTAAACTCTAAAAATTAAACCGACATAATTTAAAGATTGTAACAACATTTAAGTTTCTAGTATAAAGTATGAACAACAAATATAAAACCATTTAAGTTTGGTTAACAATAATATCAGAGCATGTAAGAAGTTCATATGCTTAACTATGAAAATGTGTGAATGGGAGAGCTTGTAGTTGGTGTACAATAGCTCTAAAAATTGAATCTATCATAAATAAAGCTAAAAAACCAATCTACAACTAGGAGAACCCTATGGTTAAAGGATCAAAATAAGCTTTTCAATTCACTCCATGTGAGAATCATGGAACAAATACATGTGTGGTCTTGAATGAATTTTCTAGTCAAAGTTGAAAGTCTTAAATATTAATAGAATAAAAAAATAAATTACATGATAAAAAAATACTTTTAAATCATCCTATAAATATACTCTTAAATCAACCTATAAATCTTTACAAATCACAAAATAACATTAAATACAATAAAAATGACATTATGACAAAATGTATAAGTTATGGGTTGATCTTATAAGAAATAAATCATTTTTTATAAAATGATAAGATATTTATATCAAAATGACTAACCTAAGTGTTGTGATGGCTCAATGACGACGCCAACGATAATAGCTTCGGCGTGTGATGTAAAAATGTTATCTTGAACTCATACAAAAAAGTGTTATCTTGAACTCAAAAAATCAAATAAGCTTCATCCGACAAAGAACCACGTTCTATAAGATTTGATGATAAAGAAGTGTAAGAATAAATCATACCTTTGAACAAAGAACCCATCGATTGGTTTCACGGAAGAAGAAGTTGTGCATATGATGAAGAAAGAAGTTTGTAGAAGAAAAAAATGTTGATGGTTTAATGAATCTCATATTTGAAAAATGGAGAGTGAGAGGCTGAAAATAAAGAGAGTGTGTGTGAAAATGGGAAAGAGAGGGAGAGTGAAAAGGGAGAAAGAGAGATTGTAATGCTTTTCAATTTTCATTTCAAATCTCTCCCTCGGTTACTAATCGTACAATGAAAAGCATTAGAAGGTAGAGGGTATACCCTATACTTTAGACAAACTGTAGCAATAAATGCAAGTTGTAGAACTCTTTCATATTAATTTCTAGTATTTTTTTAAAGAAATAAAAATTGTTATTACAGATATAACCATTTAAAATCCAAGTGTCAATAGAAGGGGATATCTATTTTGATAATAACACCAACCCCTTCTATTCTTAATAAGATAGTAGAAGTGGTGTTTTTTTATAAAGGATCATCAGAGATCAACCTCCACATCCCCATCCATTATCCTTGGAAAATAGCCAACCTCCCCATCGTCCCAAAAAACTCTGACCCACTAGTCAAATCTGGTTGTCAAACCAGATTCCTTTTTCAACCACTTCCCCCTTTTTGTTCTTTATCTTATTAATAATTTTAAATTATTTTCGAAATAAATAAGAAAATGCTTTTTCTTCTATACAATTTTTGGTTCTAAAAAAAACTATTGTCGGACTTTTTATGGGCCGAACAAAAGTAGGTATTTAAAATTTCTCCTATTTACTTGTTATTCACCTGATAGCAAGTAAATTGTGGTTTGAGAGATATCATAATGAGTAACTAATAAAGAAGTGAATGTTAATTTTGTCAAGGCCCATAAAAACTTACCTGACAACTTCTCATAGCCTAATAGTATTTATCATCTTTTCTGATTTGAGTCATCTTCAAAACGATTCGAGTGTGTTCTTGTTATGCATGACAAAAAGCTAGAGTGAACCCAAGACGCTAGTAGGTATACTTCTAGAACTTGGGGTAAAAAGGTGAAACCAAAGACACATGTTGGTGTACTGCCGGAATTCGGAGTCAAAATGTGAAACAAAAGACGCAGGTTGGTGTACTGCCAGAACTTGTAGTGAAAAGGTGAAACCAAAGACGTAGGTTGATATACTGCCATAATTTGGAGCGAAAAGGTGAAACCAAATACGCAGGTTGGTGTGCTGCCAGAATTTGGAGACACAAGGGTAAAAGCTAAGAACGCAGGTTGATGTACTTCCAGGACTTGGGTTGAAAAGTTGAAATCAAAGATGCAGGTTAGTGTGCTGCCAGAATTTGGAGACACAAGGGTAAAAGTCAAGAACGCTGGTTGGTGTACTGCTAGGACTTGGGTTGAAAAGTTGAAACCAAAGACGCAGGTTTGCGTGCTGCCATAATTTGGAGACACAAGGGTAAAAGTCAAGAACGCAGGTTGGTGTACAGCCAGAACTTGAGGTGAAAAGTTAAAACCAAAGACGCAGGTTGGTTTACTGCTAGAATTTGGAGACACAAGCTATTTGAATATGGAATGCCATGCTTTTGTGGTTTCATTTTTGTATGAAATCCATATGATTGTTATTAATGCATGTTATGAGATGCTCATGTCTGGTAATTCTATAATTTTTCAAATCAAATTGAGTTGTAATTGGTATTCATCATTATCGCTTTACCGCATCCTCAATAGTTGATTGTAGATTACTATTTACGGAGAACGAGGTTGTTCGGGCGATGATTAACTCTACGTTTCAGTAGAAACATGCTCTTTTCTTTCAAATACTAATTAGGACATCATATTTAAAATTCATAAGATAGTACAAGTTTAATAAAAATGAGCTATACAACCAAAAGACTTTAATTCATATGTGGATAAGGAAATACAAACATGTTTGGCGTTTTGTGTTATGGGCGGAGTTGCGGGAGTTGGCTATAAATAACAAAACATGTTAGAACACCATGATACAATCATTGACCATCCAAAATTTGCCCCAATAAATTTTCTTAATTTTTGGTCTTCCAAAATTTGCCCCAATATTAACTTATTGGCTTGTGCTCCTGAGATACCTTTTCTTTTGTCCCTAATAGCTTAGACCGCCCTTTCGGATTTTCGACCTAAACAAGTTTTTTTTCATTTCTTTAAGAGTGTTTGTGTATTGATCACGCTATGCCTAGATTTTTTAAGAAAAAATGATTTGAATTAATTTTGGAGTCAATCATTTGGTACCCTTGGTATGTATATCAAACAGTTTGAATCTCAACAAGGACTTTTTAGGCTAGTAATGTGGTCTAATGAGAGGTTTAAAAGGATATAAGGCTCAAATGACGTGTTTCCCGCCCCATACTTTCTCCATATTCTCCATAATCTTATGTCCAACATCTCCTACATTTCAACCATGTATACGATTTCCGTTCCTTTTGGAAAAGGAAAGTTTTGTAACCATTCTAGTTTGAGATTTTTTTATTTGCCCTAACATTTGCCTAAGTTTTTAATAAAACTCTTAGCAGTCTCTTTTTGTAATCCAGTTGATCAATTTCTAGATCTTTTGAAGATTTGTTGAAAAACTACCCTTCCGTGATGTACTAGTGTTTTTAGAAGGTGTTGTATTTTTTGAATAAATTTCTTTCATAGTATCTCAGCTCAAAAGGAGTAACTAGGGATATCTTCATTGGTATTTGGAATAACAAAGAAGTCTTATGTCATCAACCTGACCTACCTGAGGGTACACACCGTATGAGATTTGTTTACATCATCCTCCTAAGAGAGTACACGAAAGTATGCAAAAATGCGTGATCATTGCACAAACCTCTTTTTTTTCTTTTTTTTTTGAAAGGTGTCTCAAGCATAATACTTCTTCATGGCATTTGAATTCATGGAAAGAGGTTGATCGTGTCCGTTCATAGTAGTCAATATCAATGCTCCTCTGGAGAATGCCTTTTTCACCATGAATGGTCCTTCGTAATTTGGGGTCCATTTCCCTCTATGGTCCTTCTGGATTGAGAGTATCTTATTAAGCACCAGATCCCTTTCTTGAAAGTGGCGTGGCTGAACTTTCTTAGCATAAGCTCTCATGAGTCTTTTTTGGTACAACTGACCATGACATATATCAGCTAACCTTTTCTCTTCTATCATGTTCAGTTGGTCGTACCATGCTTGGATCCATTCTGATTCTTTCAATCCTGATTCTGCCATGATTTCGAGTGATGGGATTTCTACTTCAATAGGGAGCACTGCCTCCATCCCATACACTAGCGAGTAGGGTGTTGCCCTAGTTGATGTGTGTACCGAGGTGCAGTACCCATGTAGAGCAAAAGGTAACATTTCATGCCAATCCTTGTATGCCACCACCATCTTCTGAACAATCAACTTAATATTCTTGTTTGCTGCTTCTACTGCTCTGTTCATCTTAGAGCGATAAGGCCATGATGTGTTATGCTTGATTTTGAATTCACTACACATATCGGTCATCATTTTATTGTTCAGGTGGTGGCATTGTCCATGATGATCTTACTGGGTAACCCATACCTACAGACCAACTCCTTCTTGATAAATCGGAGTACCACTATCCTAATCGCATTGGCATATGAACACGACTAAACCCATTTCACGAAGTAGTCGATGGCTACAAAGATAAAGCGATGCCCGTTAGAAGCTTTTGGCTCTATTGTTCCAATCATGTCCATTCCCCATATGGAGAGGGGCCAGGGTGCTGGAAGGACGTTTAAAGGATTTGGTGGGGCATTGATGTTGTCTGCATAAATTTGACACTTATGGCATTTCCTAACATATGCACAACAATTTGTCTCCATTGTCATATAGAAGTAACCTGCCCTTAAGATTTTTCTGGCCATAGCATGTCCGTTTGCATGAGTTCCAAACAAACTTTCGTGCATGTCCTCGAGTATCACTTCAGCTTCTTTCTCTTCTACGCATTTGAGGAGTACCATGCCATGATTCCTTTTGTAAATAATATCCTCATCTAGAAAGAAACTCATAGCTAGTCTTCTCAAGGTTCTTTTATCAGTTTCTAAGGCACCAATGGGATACTCCTTTTTCTATAAATAGACCTTGATGTCATAATACCATGGCTTCCCATCTTGCTCTACTTCTAATGAACAACAATGGATTGGCTGATCACTACTTTCTGTTTTGATGAGAGGTTGATCTTTTCCACTTGTATGAAACATTGAAGAAAATATGGATAAGGCATCAACTAGTTTGTTGTCCTCTCTCGGAATGTGGTAGAAGTTGATTTTTTCAAAGTGTTCAGCCATTCTATGTATATACTCCTTGTAAGGTATTAGTTTGATGTCACGGGTCTCCCATTCTTCTTTCAACTAATGGATGACCAGGGCTGAGTCCCCAAAGACCTCTAGAATTTTATCTTTTTTTTTCCAATGCTACCTGCAAACCTAGGGCACATGCCTTATATTCGGCTATATTGTTGGTGAAGTGAAAGCATAACTTGACAGTAATAGGAGTGAAGTCGACTTTTGGAGATGCAAGCACGACCTTTGAGTGCATTGGAGGCAACATCAAATACTAATATCCTTACACCATCTTTTGTTTGTTCTCCCAAGGATAGACTCATGATACCTTCATCTAGGAACTCTTGGTTCATTGGTTCGATCTTCTCTATGGGTTGGTTAGCAAGATAATCTGCAAGGGCACTACCTTTGATTGCTTTCTGTGTCACATATACTATATCATATTCCGACAATAAGACTTGCCACTGAGTGATTCTTCCTATCATTATTGGTTTCTCAAAGATATACTTCACATGATCCATCTTTGAAATCATCCAAGTGGTGTGACTCAACATATACTGCCTCAAGTGACGAGATGCCCATGCTAATGCACAACATGTACGTTCTAGCAATGAGTATCTTGTCTCGCACTTAGTAAACTTCTTTCTTAGATAGTATATGGCTTGCTCTTTTCTGTCTGATTCATCCTGTTGGGCTTAGACATATCCCATAGAGTCCTCTAGCACCGTTAGGTACATTAGAAGAGGTCGACTAGGTAGTGGAGGCATCAATATTGAGGGTTTGGTCAAATATTGCTTAATGTTTTTGAAGGCTTTCTGGCAATCGTCATTCCATCTAACTGCCTGACTCTTTCTTAATAGCTTGAAGAGTGGTTCACATGTAGCTGTTAGTTGAAAGATGAACCTGGATATGTAGTTCAACCGCCCTAAGAAACCTCTGACTTCTTTCTCGGTTTGGGGTGCTGGAATTTCCATGATTTCTTTGAGCTTTTTGGGATCTAATTCAATTCCTTTCTAGCTGACGATCAAACTAAGGACTTCTCCTGACTTAACCCCGAAGTTATATTTTGTGGGATTTAGCTCGAGGCTATACTTTCTGAGTCGTTCGAATAACTTCCTTAGATTCTCCACATTTTCACCCTCTGATTTGAATTTTCATATGAAGTCGTCTACATAGATCTCCACCTCCTTATGCATCATGTCATGGAAAAGAGCTACCATGACTTTTTGGTATTTGGCCATAGCATTCTTCAGACCAAAAGGCATGACTAGATAGCAAAATGTTCCCCATGGGATGATAAAAGTAGTTTTATCCACATCCTCGGAAGCCATCGTGATATAATGATAACCAAAATATCCATCCATGAATGAGAAAAGGGCATGGTCTGCAGTGCTATTGACCAAGACATCTATATGGGGTACTGGGAAATCATCCTTCGGGCTACCCTTGTTCAAATCTTTGTAATTGACGCAAATCATGAGTTTGCCTCTTTTCTTTGGTACTGCCACAACATTAGCAACCCATTCTGGATATGTAGAGACTATCACAAACCCGACATTTAGCCATTTCTCCATCTTCTCTTTCACCCTTAAGGAAATTTCTGGTTTTATCATCTGTAGCTTCTACTTAACCAGACGTGAATCTGAATTCAATGGTAGCTTGTGTTCCACTATGTTTCTATCTAGATCAGGATGTCGATATACGACTAGGCAAAAACATCTTTGAACTCGTGCAGAAGTTGAATCATCTTTTTGCGCTCATCTTCTTTCATCAATGTACCTACTTTCACTTTTTTTTATCATCCTCCGTCCCCAAATTTGCTAGCTCAATGAGCTCTTCATGAGGCTTAATCTCTCTGGACTCCTGCCCAACCATCCTCAATAACCCAGTTGATGCATCCCATTCTTCATCACTATCTCCCTCGTCGAGCAGATTAACTAGATGGTCATGATTGTATGTGTGGCTAATAACACAATTATTATTTCTAGGGTTAAAGTTGGATCTGCATTAGGTTGATGCTATGATTATTTCTAGTGTTTGTTTTAGTGTGGGCAAGTGTAAAAATATGAAGAATAGAATGACAAACAGAATATGAAGAAAGAAATGCATTTTATTGAATTCAAAAACTTGTATTATTCAATGAAACATAAATAAATGTCTTTATTTGAAAAGAAAGAAAATAAATCCAATAGGTTTAGACATGGCTAAGGGATTCTAGCATCTTATTACAATGTTTCTAAAAACACTTATGGAGACGCATCTTTCTCTATCCTTGAGAGTGGTGCTTGGAGGGCACTGAACAAAATAATCTACCCCATCTTCTGAATCATCATCTCCTACAACAATAATCATTTTTGGTTCCAAGCCAGCATTGATGAAGTTCCTACTAATGTGTGGGATGGATATCCTACCAGCTTCGTACTCCCACTGCCTCGGGTGAGCCATCCTTCCTTTCCTCTTCTCTTTAGCGTTTCTCTCCCTATCTTCTGGGGTGGGTTTGTATCCTAGGCCATATCGATCTTTGGTGCGTCGTAGCATAACTATGTTTTCTTGTCCTTGGCCAAACTATCCAAGTCATTTTCCTGGCTAGTAGCCCTTTTTCAGCATTACTCTCGCCATCATTAGTGATGCTTTCTGAAGGTTGGGGCCTTAGTGTGGGTGTCCCTCCTCCTACAAATGAGGCATTGTCAATCTCGAACGCTTGGAAAGATGTTCTGATAGCTTCCTCTACTGCATCAATGTATGGAGTGTCGAGAGATCTTGACACTAACATATCCTCTTCTCGCAGAATGGTGAGGAGTTTTCCATCCACTATGAATTTAACTCGCTAGTGCAATGTAGATGTCAGAACACCTGAAGCATGAATCTATGGTCTTCCCAATAAACATATGTAACTAGGATTGATGTCCATGACATGGAATGTGATCTAGAAAATGCAAGGTCTTATTTTTATAGGTAACTCCATTTCCCCCATGACATCTCTGTTTGACCCACCAAACGCCTTCACTATCATGCATCTTGGTCTATACAATGCATCGACTGGAAGTCTGGATATGTCCTTTTCGACATGACATTGAGAGACGAGCCATTATCGATAAGAATTTTGCCAATTAAGCAATTTTGATACATTATAGAGATGTGCAAAGTGCTAGTGTATCTCATTCTCGCAGAAGGTATTTCTTGATCACTAAAAGATATGTAATTATTAGCCACAATATTATTGATGATACCACTGAGCTTGTTAGTGGTTATATCGTGTTTAACGTGTGCATGGTTCAGTATCTCCATCAACACCTTTCTGTGGGGCTCCGAACTCATTAACAAAGACATAATGGATATCCTGGCTGGAGTGCGGTATAGTTGATCCACGACCCTATAGTCACCCTACTTTATGATTTTTAGAAATTCACAAGCTTCTTCATTAGATACTTCCCCTTTATCTCCATGCTTATATAATAACTCATTCAGATTGGCCTCCAATTTAGCTTCCACCGGGATGCATACTTTCCTTTTTTCTTTATCCTAGGCTAGGACATTTTCAACATCTGAGGGAACATAGACACGTCCACTTCTAGTTATTTGACTGTCCCCAACAACATTGGTGACTTCTATCTGTTGTTCGGTTGTCTCTAAATTTCCTCCACTATAGACCCATGGCACAACTTTATCTGTCTTGTAGGCGAAAGGTGGTGGTATCTCTGCTATTGTAGGCCTCAAAACAGGCTCCATCCTACTTGTGACTAGCACCTACCGAGTTATTTGTGGGTGTAAATGAGCATTATCCAGGATATTCAGTGTCGGTTCATAACGAATGATTGATGGCCTCTTGACCCTTCTCATATCCTCCTTACTTCTTGTAGTAGCATTCATAGTTTTATGCAAAGGTCCCCTATCTATCATGATTAATCTCATATCCAACATCTTTTACAGTAAGATCTTAAACTATAGACATTCCTCTAAGGTGTGACCCACTTCACTATGCAACTCACAACTATCTCAACTTTCATCTTCTACCAACCTTTCTACCATTCCAGGCTTGCACATCTCCCGAACAATTACCCTCATGGGTGTTTTTACCTCAACTGCCTCCCAAACGAATGCTCTATACTGGTCTCATCTACAACATTCACACCTTTATTGTCGTGATTAGGTAATGGATTATTGTCTACATCTGGCACGGTAGGCTTGAAATGTAGTTGCTTTGTGTTGATTAGGTTTTGCACCTTATGCTTTAGAGCCTTATAGTGTTCAATAGAGTAGCCAATGACCTTAGAGTCATACTCACAAGTAACATTTAGATTTAACTAGGCCCTACGTGATTCGGGCATTGTTCCTATTATAGGGCTTATCATTCTCTCCCTTAAGAGATGAGTGTATACTTCTGCATAAGATATTGGTATAGAGTTGAATTGTGGGCCTCTTTTTTCGGGGTGAGGGTAATTTCGGTTTTGGTAGGATTTTGTTTGGTTGTGGTTTTGACGGGGTTGTTAGGGTTGTGTATGGTTATAGTTTGGGCGAGTTTGGTTGTTGTTATTGTGGGCTTTGTAGTTGGGTTGTGTCGAAGGTGTGGAATTGTATGAGGCATGGTATTTGGAGTTTTGGGCCTTAAAGCCCTTTGGCTCTGTTAACGCTACGAGTGCCTCTCCCTCTTTCTTCTTCATAAAGTTGAGCTTCTTCCATGTACCCTTCTTAGACTGATCTCTTGCTAGCTTTCCACTTCTTATGTGCCCTTCTATTTTCTCCCCCATTTAATAAGTGTATTAAAGCTGGATGTCACACTTCCCACTAGGTATTCAAAATAGGTTCATTTAAAGCGTCCACAAAGATGGGCAACTGTTCTTCTTCTTCCAGACTAGGAATGACTTGTAATGCCAAAGCTCTCTAGCGTTGGGTATAATCCTTAAAGCTCTCTTCTAGTTTCTTAGTCATGCTCTGAAGTTGGGCTCTGTCAGGAGCAACATCCTCATTATACTTATACTACTTCATGAAGGCGTTCGATAAATCAAAGAAAGTCTTAATCTGAGCCTTCTGTAAATGGATGTAACAACCCTTTGCCGCCTCTGTCAGACTGTCTTGGAAGCAGTGAATCAACAATTTATCATTTCCGCGGTGAGCTGTCATCTTCCTGGCATACATATGCAAGTGACTTTTTGGGCAGGAAGTACCATCGTATTTCTCTAACTCTTGAGTTTTAAATTTGAGTGGAAACACTACATTTGGCACCAGACACATCTCAAATGCATTTTTTATATCAGGAAATTTTGTTCCCTCAATAGCCCTTAGTCTCTCTTTTATTAGCTCCAGCTCTACCCTCTCTTGGCTTAATGAGTCATCTGGGGTACCCCTTATTTATCTTAATTTCTGCTAGATAGTTTGTGGACTTGCCCTTAGGAGGAAGATCGTGAGTAGGATCTTCGTATTGCTCGTCAGAATCTTTCTGAGGTGATTGTTCTTCCTCTGGATCATCAGTTGTATCTTCATACCTTATTATAACGTCCCTACGACGGTTGGCCCCAATAACTATCTTCAGACCCACCCTTTGTGCAGATTGTGGTTGTCTGGTGCCTGGCGTAGTGATATCTTCTTCTAAGTCCCGAGCCTTTTGCATATCCTGGATGATTTTCATCATCTGATTCATTTGCTCTTTGATTTCAGCAAGCTCAGATCTATTATCAACACTACTGGATTCTTAGTCTGCCATCAGCTTCGACTGCAGTCTAGTGTGGTAAGGATGCTTAGGAGCAATGTTTATATGATACCTGGGTGAGAAATTTTTATTTTATTTAAATGAACAAAAATGATGCATGCAATAGTTTTAAATTCCTTTTCGTAGAGAGGATCAGTATAGCAAGACATTTCGACCCGCATTCTGGTAACGACGAGGCGTGCCCCACTGGCTCATTTTCTTGTTCACGACAATCTTAGAAAAAAACCTTAAGTTTCTAACCTTGATTGCGTCTGTATTCGTTCTCTTGTTAGGGTTTGTTAGCATTAAACATCTTGTCCTACACTTGGTGATTTGATGGCGTACCCAACAAAGTCACATGCAGCAGATGACAACCATTAGAGAAAGCATATAGTTTTGGACCAAGGTTGTATCTAAATAGAAGGTATTTTAAACTTTTGTTGAGATAATCTTTACTCATAAGTAGGAGCCAAATTTGCCTTTGCACACATAGATATAAAGAGTTGCGAAAACAAGAAATTTTATTAATACTTCAAGCAAGGAATTACAATTCCTTTATTGTTTATTCTCTTTTTTCATTACTTCTAGAATTATTTTATAGCTTCAACCCACCATTTATTAAGTTATCTAGCTACCCCCCACAAGGTTCAAAAAATGCCTTCATTTATGGAAGAAGCTCTATTTCTGGGTACATTATCATCTCTTGTCTAGCCTCGTAGAACAACTTCAACCAATCATCAGAAAAATTAGCAAGACCATCAACTATTTATATGCATCTCTCTTCCCATTTATCTTTCTCCCATTGACTTTCTTCGAGTACTTCATTCCAATTATCTGACCAATTCTCCTAGCTGGCCACTAGTTCATCATATGCAGTTCGCAGTTTCCCAAGTTGTTCTAATAGCTTACTTGCTTCTGTTAATGCATCATAGCAGGTTTTCTCTAAGGCTTTGAGACTGGCTTTGAGGTTCTCTTCTTTTTTTATTGACCTTCACCCAATACCAACTGGTAATCTTTAAAAATAGTCCATACTTGCTTTTCATTCTATTTTATCTTCTCAATTTCAAGCTCTAGAGACTCTGCTTTGGCTTGAGCCTTGCGTGTGGCATGATTTGCGCTTTCAACTGATCGATGTAGTCAGCCATCTCTGCATCTTTCTCTTTCACTACCCGAATTTAGTGAACTTTTCCAGACTGAGAGCACATTTTAGCATAGTCCCTTTTGAGGCTGGTTTGATCCTTCTTCATATTGGTGATGATTTTGTTGAGTTTCTCAAGGTCCAGATTATCCTTGTCATGTGTATCGCTGGGTTCATCTTGCTTCGCCTCTAACACGGGACTGACTAAAGTTGTGAATGATGCAAATGAACTGATGATTCTATTCGTACATCTACCCCGAATTAAGTCGTGTTCTACATTCTTCATTGAAAAGAGAATGTCAGGTCGTTTAGGTACACGACTGGCAAGGTTGTATTGGGACGATTTTGTCACCTTTGAGATATAGTATGAGGACTAGCCAACTTAATACTAGTAACTCATTGGGAGACAACTTACGTAGCAATCACCAAGCTAAAAATGGCCAGTCTAGGATTGACTATGCATAGGGGTATCTAGAAATCTAAACGAACTCTAGTATTCATGTTTATAGGACACATAGGAAAGGTAAGACCAAGTGTTCAACATAACATTGAACAGTAGTACTATTACATTCCTAGATTCCCCTCATTATAGGAACTAGAGTTCTAGAGGGGTATTTAGGCGTATGAACTCCCATGAAAGCTTGAGTAGCGACATCCCAAGCATACTTCAAATGCCTGGTGTAAGAATGAGATTGCAACTAGGGGGTGAATTAGTTGACTTAAAATTATGGTCACTTTTTCTGCAAAATCAAGAGTTAAAGTGCATCAGAAAATATATGCTGTAATTAACCAAATAAATAATCAAAGAGATAAGGGAGAAGAGAATACACAAGGATTTTTATACTGGTTCACCTTCTTGTCCACCGAAGGCTACGTCCAGTACTCTTGCAGTACAAGGGATTTCTTCACTAAAGATTATGAGTTGCAATTACAATATCTCACCCCGAGATCTCTATGTACCTTACACACTCCCTAATCCTTATTCACTCTTGGAAAAACACATTTCCAAGTGATTCTAATCCCCTTTCTTATCACACGCTTGTGAAAGAAAGTATTCTGCAATAATAATGAAGAATGTTCAATAATCGCAGATCACCTTTACAAGTTTGAAAGTAACATAACTTGCAATCCAATCAAATCTGTTGTATGCTTAGTAATAATGCTCTTTATAAGTTGGTAAACTTTGAAATACTTTACTTTAAGCAACTTCAGAAAAATCAGCTTTAAAAGTTTAAGAACTAGTTGCCAAAAGTGCCAAAAATAATTTCAAAATGTGTGCAAGAGCTTTTAAAATTTGTATGAGAGTTGTGTATTTGTGTTGTGAGATTCAATGCCTTTAAATAGACTTTCCAATCACCCATAGTGCCTCTACGAAAAGGTAGGAATAGACTGGAGTGAGGACATTTTGTTTGGGATGAAAACCTTTCATTTTGAAATATGAAATCTGATACAACGACTCTGGGTAATCGATTACAATCAGTGGGTAATCGATTACTCTAAATCGAATTTAAATGCCCAGTGCCTAGTGGACAAAAATCCTGGACATACACCGAATACTTGTAAAATTAGAAAATATGGTGTACCCCTAGGTCATTATAGATGGGTTGAGAAAGGTACTAACTATGTAGGACCCAAAGAATATTGGGTACCTAATAAAACTTAAACTGTTTTGCAGGAAAATTTGAGAGCCGCCTACAACTTATGGTACTTGGATAGCGACTGCTCAAAACACATGACGGGCGATAGAAATGAGTTCTTTATCCTCACTGCAAGGGACAAATGCTATGTCACATATGGTGATAACATCAAGGTAAAATTACTTGGAGTTGGTAGAATTGACAATCCACTGTCAACAACCATAGAAGGTGTATTATATGTTGAAGGGCTCAAGCGCAATCTTCTAAGCATAAGTCAATTATGTGACAAAGGCTTCCATGTGGCATTCTACCTAGATAAGTGCATCATTATAAGTAAGAATCCTCAAAACTCTAAACTCATTCATAAGAGGATAAATAATATATATATGATTGGCATAGACTCTTCTTTACCAATAACATGTTTAGTTGCAAATGATAATCATGATGCATGACTTTGGCATAGGAGAATTGCTCATATACATATGGACCATTTGAATAAACTCATTAAGAAAGATTTAGTTGTTGGTTTACCCAAATGAAGTTTTCTAAAGACAAACTATGTAGTGCTTGTCAAATGGGTAAACAAACAAAAACTTCTTTTAAACCTAAGCATATGGTTTCTTCCGATAGACCATTGCAGTTACTACACTTGGACTTATTTGGCCCCTCAAAGACAAAACGTTATAGTGATAACTATTATGCTCTTGTTATAGTAGACGAGTTTTCGAGATATACTTGAACTCTATTCTTCGTTCATAAGAAGCATTCAAAGCCTTTAGCATTAATGCTAAAAGATTTCAAAATAAAAAATCACTAAAAATCGTTGCTATAAGAAGTGATCAGGGGGGAGAATTTCAAAACTCTTCGTTTGAAGAATTTTGTGATGATCTTGGCATCAATCAAAAATTTTCTACTCCTAGAACACCGCAACAAAATGGTGTTGTAAAGATAAAGAATCGATCTTTAGAAGAACTGGCTTGTACAATATTGAATGAAACTAACCTCCCAAAATAGGTTTGGGCTGATGCAGTAAGTATTGCATGTTATATTTCAGACCTAGTTCTTATAAGACCAATTCTTAAGAAAACCCCTTATGAACTCTTTAAAGGTATAAAACAAAACATTTCTCATTTGCATGTATTTGGTTGTAAATGCTTTGTTTTAAATAATGGTAAAGATAACTTAGGCAAGTTTAATACAGTAGCTGATGAAGGTATCTTCCTAGGCTACTCTCTTAGGAGTGAAGCTTATAGAATTTTTAATAAAAGAACTGTAGCCATGGAAGAATTTGTTCATGTATCTTTTGATGAAACCAATCATGTGATAAAGGATGGGTTAACTCTTGATGAAGAGGACTTTCCAAGTTCCCCTTCTAATGAAAAGTCTATTATTGATTCTACAACTAAATCCGAGCATTTGAAAATGGATGATAATCTATCCTCTGAAGAAGAGCATATTCACTCTGATTTACCAAAAGAATGGAGAACTCATCAAATCATCCTATTGACAACATCATCAGTAATATTAGCAAGGGTATTACTACTCGTTTAATGCTAGAAGATGCGTGTCTTAACATGTCCTTCATCTCTCAAATAGAACCCTCCAAGATTAATGATGCAATCGAGGTTGAACACTGGATTCTTACAATGCAAGAAGAATTAAACCAGTTTGAGAGAAATGAAGTTTGAGAACTTGTTCCTACACATAAAAATAGGCATATTATAGGAACTCGTTGGGTATTTCGAAATAAATCTGATGAAAATGGTATTATTGTTAGAAATAAAGCTAGACTAGTAGCCCAAGGATACCATCAGGAAGAAGGTGTAGACTTTGATGAAACCTTTGCTCCGGTTGCAAGACTTGAAGCTATTAGGCTAATGCTTGCATATGCTTATTCTTTGAATTTCCAGCTATATCAAATGGACGTAAAGAGTGCTTTTCTAAATGGATATATTCAAGAAGAAGTGTTTGTAGAACAACCTCCTGGTTTTGAAGATTACAAACATCCTTCTCATGGTTACAAATTAAAGAAAGCTCTTTATGGCTTGAAGCAAGCTCCACGCG